>NW_023416377.1:0-239972 GCF_014108235.1 Myotis myotis | reverse complement strand
GGTGAGTCTGGCTAGAGGTTTGTCAATCTTGTTTATCCTTTCAAAGAACCAGCTCTTGGTTTCATTGATTTTCTGTATTGTTTTTTTGGTCTCTATGTCATTTATTTCTGCTCTAATCTTTATTATCTCCTTCCTTCTGCTCACTCTGGGGTTTTCTTGTTGCTCTCTTTCTAATTCTTTGAGTTGTAGAGTTAGATGATCTACTACCATTTTTTCTTGTTTGTTGAGATAGGCCTGTAGAGCTATAAACTTCCCTCTCAGGACTGCTTTCATTGTGTCCCATAGGTTTTGGATTGTTGTGTTTTCATTGTCATTAGTTTCCAGGATGTTTCGAATTTCTTCTTTGATTTCATTGGTAACCCAATCAATATTTAATAGCGTGCTATTCAGCTTCCAGGTGTTTGAGTATTTTGGGTTGTTTTTATTGTAGTTTATTTCTAATATTATGCCATCGTGGTCTGCAAAGACGCTTTTTATGATTTCAATTTTCTTGAATTTGGGGATACTTTGCTTGTGACCCAATATATGGTCTATTTTTGAATATGTCCTATGAGCATTTGAGTAGAATGTATATTCCCTGGCTTTCGGGTGAAGTGTTCTGAAGATGTCTATTAAGTCCATCTGATCTAGTGAGTCATTTAGGATTGCTGTATCTTTGCTGATTATTTGTCTAGAGGACTTATCCAGTGCTGTCAGTGGTGTATTAAAGTCCCCTACTATGATTGTATTGTCGTCGATCTCTCCTTTGATATCTTCCAGGAGTTTTTTTTATGAATTTGGGTGCTCCTGCATTGGGTGCATATATGTTTACCAGGATCATATCTTCTTGTTGTATTGATCCCTTTAGTATTATGAAGTGGCCTTCCTTATCTCTTGTTATGGCCTTCACTTTGAGGTCTATTTTGTCCGATATAAGTATTGCTACCCCAGCTTTCTTTTCCTTTCCATTTGCCTGAAAGATATTTTTCCATCCTTTCACTTTCAGTCTGTGTGAGTCCCTTCTAATGAGGTGGGTTTCTTGTAGACAGCAGATGTATGGGTCATGTTTTTTTATCCATTCAGCCACTCGATGTCTTTTGTTTGGAGCATTTAGTCCGTTTACGTTTAAAGTTATTATTGAAAGGTACTTGTTTGTAGGCATTTCTGTTTTTGTGTGGCTGTTTTCTTTCTGAGCTTTTTATTTCTTATTTTTATACCAGTCCCTTTAGCATTCCTTGCATTGCTGGCTTGGTGGTGATAAACTCCCTTAGCCTTTTTTTGTCTGTGAAGCTTCTTATTTCCCCTTCAAGTTTGAATGATAGCCTTGCTGGATAGAGTATTCTTGGATTCAGTCCTTTGCTTTGCATCACTTTGTAAATTTCCGTCCATTCTTTTCTGGCCTGATGTGTTTCTGTTGAGAAATCATTTGACAATCTAATGGGAGATCCCTTGTATGTAACTTTCCGTCTCTCTCTTGCAGCCTGTAAGATTCTCTCTTTGTCCTGAACATTTGCCATGGTAATTATGATGTTTCTTGGTGTGGGTCTTTTTGGGTTCACCTTGTTTGGGACTCTCTGGGCTTGTGTGACTTTTTTCTTCCCCACCTCAGGGAAGTTTTCTGATATTATTTCTTCTAATAGGTTTTCTAATCCTTGTTCATCCTTCTGTTGTTCTGGTACCCCTATTATTCGTATGTTGTTTCGTTTCATGTTGTCCCAAAGCTCCCTTAGGCTCTCCTCCTGTCTTTTCATTTTTTTCTCCAATTGCAGTACGTTTTGGGTGTGTTTTGCTTCCTTGTCTTCTAAATCACTAATTCGGTCCTCCGCTTCTCCTAGTCTACTGTTGATACTTTCAATGGAGTTTTTCATTGCAGCTATATCACTCTTCATTTCTACTTGGGTCTTACTTAAGTTGTTGATTTTTTCATCTGTTTCTTCTAGTTTCTTGCTGAGGTTGTCGATTTTTTCCTCCATCCGGTTTATGCACTCTAGGACCCTTATTCTGAATTCTTTTTCTGTCATGTTGCATGCCTCTGTATTACTTAGCTGCTTTTCTGGAGAGTCCTCCTTCTCTTTCCTTTGGGGGTTTCTTTGTCTACCCATGTTTGATCTCACTGACATACCTAGACGTTGAGTCGTTCAGTGGCTGCTCCCTTGGTGGCAGTGACTCCTTGGTCTGCGGTTGCTCTTCGGGCGGTTGCGGTAGCAGCTGCTCTTCAGTTGGCAGCAACTCCTCTGGTGGGTGCTGTTCACAGCTGTGGTGGCTCTTCTGGCTGGTGGGGCGAGGTTTCACGTACAGCTGCTGTTCCTCAGCAGAGGGTGTGGTGCTCAGGAGGTTGCTGTTGCTTGGATCTGCTGTGTTGATTTAAAGGCACAAAATACAACACAACAAGGCACCACGTACCAGGCACTATACACAAATATATTCACGATATTAATAACCCCAAATAAAGGTGACCACCTGAATTAAGGGAATTAGGGGATAAGGAAGAAGGAAGAGAAAAAGAGAAAAGAGAAAAAAGGAAAGAAAATTAGGGACCAAAAAAAGGAGTGCAAAAATGAAATTGGGAAAAAGGAGGGGGGAAAGTAAAAGCGAGAAAAGAAAGGAAAAGAAAAAAAAGAGCGAAAAGAGAGAATGAAGTGGAAGAGGGGAAGAGACTTTTTTATATGAGGAGAATACTCCTATAGAACAGCCGTTAATCCCAACAAATTCCAGCAACAGCTCCCTGGAGATGAATGCAAACTAGGGACAACCAATAATATAACGATGAAAATAGAATGGAGAACACTAATCCCAAAATAAAATAAAGAGAAAATAAAATGGCACTTAAAAAAAAAAATGGTAAAATGGTAGCAGTAATAATACTGGTTAAAAATAAGAAGGTAGTAATTAAAAGGGTAAAATCAGGTGATGGAAAAAAGAAGAAAAAAAAAAGAAGAAGAAGAGGAAAAGAGAAAAAAAAAAAGAAAAAAAAAAGAAAAAAAAATTGGTTTCTTAGTTAAAAGGTGAAAAAAAGAAAAAAAAATATTGCAGTAGTGAAGGTCCTTCGGTTCTTCTATTCTTCAGTGTGGCTCACCTTAGACCTGCCAGGTATTCAGGAGAGTGTTGAGTTTCCCTGCGATACACTGTTCCTCTGTGTTGTAAACCACAGTCCTTATTTTAAAGCAAGCCGCATTTGTTTCCCAGACTGCCTTATTTTGTGTTTAGCAAAGAGGTTGTGGGTCAGCCTCTGGGTGGCAGTGTTCTGGGGTTGGCCTCTGAGGCTACAGGGCCTCTCTGTCCAGTGGAAGTTCACTGCCCAGAGCTGGCTGCGTAAGAGTTACCAGTGCTGTGTTGTTGCTGGGATTCAGGCCTCTTTTTAAGTGTCTGCAGTGAGCCAAGTTATTTGTGAGTTGGGGGAACCCAGCCTTGGAGGAAAGCTTGGGGTGCTGTGAGGTTGCCAGTTTGAAGGGTTTGTCCCTGACAATTTGCAGATGGTTTCAGATCACTCCATGCTGACCAATGTTGACAACAGAGAGAACCGGGATGGGGTGACGAAGACCCAGCAGTGCTTCTGCCATCGGCTCGCGTGTTCCTGGTGGGCCATAGCAGGCACCTCACAGAACGCTCGCTCCTTAGGAAAAACTCTCCAAATACCCACTGGGGGACAGACCTCTAACAGCACTGCCACAGGCAGAACTTCTCCAGCTCTGTGCAAGAGCCGATCTTTCCTTTCCGGAGAGCCAAAGGTTCCTGTTGCCCGTTGCCTCTTGGCCACCTGAGAACTTCAAACTCAGCAGGTCCCAAAGCCAAAGCCATTGTCTTTCCACCCTCTCCCACTTCCCAAATCTTCTGTGGTTCCTTCCGATCTGTGATGTCATTATCCACTCAGACATCTAGGCTTTCAATCCTGAAGTCCTTCTTCCTCCAGTTCTCATGTGCATTCATTCTGCTGCCACTTCCAAAATCTCTCTGTCCTGCCCTCTCCTCATCTGTCACCTGATCTATTGCACCCGCCTCCCAGGGTAGGTGTCACCTGGGCACCAGCTATGGAGGACCCTGGCTCTTGGAACCCCCACGACCTGGAGTCCCCACTTTTCAGCTAGCTGAGCAGCATAGGAACAAATGCCGATAGTTTGTTTTGCCTGAGAGAGGAGGCAGGTGCTCCTATGTGGGGACGCTGACCTTTCTAACAAGAGCAGCCCCTGCCCAGCATCCATCACACAGGCGTACCTGGAGGCAGCCTGACTCCAGTCCCTCAGAGCTTCCCTGCTTTTGTTTAAACATCTATACATTACATCTGTTTAACACGTGTACAGTTAGCCTTTGTGGGATAAAACCACCTGATGAAAGAGACCGTGGAAAATACTGCTGCCATAAAGCCAAGTTTTAGGAATTCATCGAGTGGAAATAGTAACCCTGTGTGACCGAGGGTCTAAGTTTGGGCTGCCATGCCAGCCTGATTTGTTATTTGGCACTTACATACTCTTCCTCTGTAAGGCGTATTCAAAAACAAAACATCTGTGAGGGTGAGGGCAGAGTTACCGCCTCCATTCAACTGAATAGGAAAAACAAGATCCAAGTATATTGAATAATGTGAATTTGAACTCAGAGAATTCTGCTTGAGCCTCAAAGCCAGAGTTAAGCCTTTTAAATGAGATTTCTTTCTCAGAGGGCCTCAAGCAGTGTGACCTGCAGGATGCAGATCTAAGAGCCCCACTTTCATCGACCTGCTCCCTCCAACTCATCCATCAAATCACCAGGAATGATCACAGTGGCTTCTGGGTCTTAATAATTGCCTAAAAGGGAAAAAGGTCAGAGAGGATGGGACTGTCCATTATTCAGGATGATTGTTAATCTTCACAACAGCCCTCGAAGCAGGTACTATTTGTTATTCCTAATTAAAGATAGGAGGTGGGTGCCCAGGAATATCAGGTACGTTCTCCCCCATCATGACTAGTAAGTTAAGGCATCTCTTCAGGTAGATCTGACTCTAAACCTTGGGCCCTTCCCTGTTCACCATGCTGCCCGCCTTGTAAGTGACAAGTGACACTGTGACTGTCAGAGACCACCATGGTCCCCGCCCCCCTTTGCAGAGAGGGCCAGAGGCACCCGATTCAAGATCTGTGACCGGGGCTCATCGTGCTTTCCACACCTGCCATGTCTGCGGAGCCAGCATCCGGCAGAGGTGGTGCTGAGGACAGGTGCTCCCAGCACTGGGTGAAAGGCGCATGGAGAGCAGTCCCCCAGGCCTGGCATTCCCGCAGCACTGCAGACTCAGACACCATTGGCAGGGCATCCCTAAAGGGGAGACCACAGTCACAAAGCTTTGGCCTGTGGGAAACTCCACATGGAGTGAAGAAGGGACATAAATGCATTTCCCCCAACTTCTGAGGTGCAATCAGCCATGCCTGCTGTCATCTCTTTGCCTATTCAGTCCAAATCCAGCTATGCACAATTGCAACCACTTTCTTACCCCGGACCTCCCCTCCCCTTGCTGCTTGGCACACATATATACATGTGTGTACACATATAATTATGTATGTGCAGTACACACACACACACACACACACACACACACACCAATCACACACTTCTTTTATTTCTACTCTTTGGCTGCTGAATGTAGTCATGAGGGAGCGGGGTGGGGGGCGGGGGTGGTCACAGAACTGCATGTGGGCACATGAATGATTGTGACTAGTCACAGAGATCATCGATTTTTCTAGCCAGTTCTGTTCGTGTGCCTGCTCAGGGCCTCTGCATGCCCACAATGGCTTTCCTTCCCTCTTGCTGCAGACTCCAAACCGGAAGCTCACCCCCGTTGCTCCAAGGAGGTAACATTGCTTTATGATTTTGCAGAAAAAACAAAAGCTAGTACAGTGAGCTCCATCAGCCTTCCATGCCCTTACCCACAAACTTAATTGTATCTGCCTCAACTCTGTGGCCTTCTCACCCACCTACTGCACGCACACACAGGAAGAGGAAGAGTGACCGTTGTCCCATCACCCAAGGCTGGCAGGTTCACATGTCCTCCAGGCCCACTCCCTTCACCACCTCAGAGAGCCTGCCCCCTCTCATCTCCTCTCTCCTTTTCTCTTCTTAAACAGCTGCTTCTCCGTGGATCCCTCTCCCCATGGCCACCTCGCTTCCACCCTAACAGAAAAAAATTCCCACCCTGACTTGCATCCTCCTCCAGCTGCCACGCTGGGCTTCCCCTTCTGTTCACAGCAAAGGTCCAGAAGATGGGTCTGCACTTCCCACATCCCACAGAGCCCATGCTGTGCGGCAGCCCAGCTTCTGGTCCCATCACCCTACGGCCAGTGGAGGCGAGGACCCCAATCCCACAGGTGCTTCTCTGCCCGCCTTTGCCTGAATCAAATGATGTCAGCTTTCTGCCCCCAAACTTACTCTTCTTCCTGTGGCCCCTCCTTGTCTCTGTCATTGACACCATCACCCATCCAGCCCCCCAAGCCAGAAACTTGGGCATCAACCTTTATGTCAACCTGCTCTGTCCCACCTGCTCCCTTCTCTACTCTGAGTCACTGATTCCTGTTATGTCTGCATCTTAACTACCGCTTATGTTCATCCCTCACTCTCCATGCACATACCCGTGGCTATAATTAGTGCCTTCACAAACCTCTCCTGGTTCTGAAATCTCTGTGCTCATCTTTGCTTCTGATCTTGGCCCCTTCAGTCTCTCCCATAAGGTTCCCATGGAGTCTCTTTCCAAAAATTTCATCTATTCTCCTGCTCATAATTTTCCTGGACTCCCATTGACACACTAAGGATATCTGTGGCACATCTGATGTGATGCGACTTCTGCATGCCTGTCCATCCTCCTCTTCCCCACCCCTTACTTTTCACACACTTGATAGGCAGCCCAGTGATCACTGTATGACTGAGATCCCATTCAATGAAAGACCTTTGTTTAGCAGTGGTTCTCAACCTGTGGGTCGAGACCCCTTTGGCGGTCGAACAACCCTTTCACAGGGGTCGCCTAAGACCATCTTACATATCAGATATTTACATTATGATCCATAACAGTAGCAACATTACAGTTATGAAGTAGCAACAAAAATAATTTTATGGTTGGGTCACAACATGAGGAACTGTATTTAAAGGGCCAGAAGGTTGAAAACCACTGGTTTAGAGCCATGAGGCAGGCTCCCCAAATTAAAGAATAATGACCCTCTGAGAGTGTTTACCAGGCAGGCTTAAGAAATAGGTCGAGAAAAAAAAACAAGGGAAATTTACCAACCCACCTAAGGAAGTCTCTTGTTTTGTTTTGTTTTTTGTAAATCCTCACCCCAGGATAATTTTTAATTGATTTAGAGAGAGAGAGACATTGATGTGAGAGAGACATTGAATGGTTGCCTCCCATTTGCTCCCTGAGGTTGTATGGGATGACACTCCAACCAACTGAGCCACCCATCCAGGGCTCTCCGCCTTTCGACAGACACAAGTTTGTGCTTAGAATGTGTCCTCCATGCCTAACTGTTCCTTTAATGGTGTCTTCTCCGGCCAAGTGTCCCTGGAGCTCTGGTCATCTTCCCTGTTGATAGGAAAACAAATGGGGATGAGATTTGTCTCCTCAAATGTAGACCTTCACAAACAATGAACTGAAGTGGGCACTAGGAAAGAAGGAAGAGGAAGCTTTAATTCGGGGGAGGGGATTTTAGAGGCAGTTCATGGCCCGACTGCGTGTTTCCTGACTGGTGGAGACACCAATTGCTATTTCCTGTCACTCACAGGAACATGTTTGTAAAATGAGGTGCCTGCTAACCAGAACTTGCTAGGTTCCAACTGCGTGTCCCAGTTAAGATCTCTGTGCCATTGAAATTCTAACCATCGGACATTTGGCCTCAGTCTCACTTACCCTTCTCATTGTGATTGCTCCTTTCTGCTATGAAAAGTCAGCTTCCCAAAGGTGACATTTCCGTTCATTACAAAATGAAATCACTGGTCCATTTAATTAACACTTGCTCTAAATTCTCAGTGATTCCCAGTGTGAGGGGTGGTTGTGAGAGGGAAGAGCAGGAGCGAGGGGCCAGAGGGGGGACCTGGCAGATGCTGTCAGTTGGACAGTGTTTGGTCCACTGTAGTCGGAGGCTCCCATGACTTCAGGGCCTCTTGCGTATGTAATGTGTGCAAACACATGACTTGGCGCATATTTAGTCCTACCTCAGACAATGTGATAAAACATTCCTGGTTGGGGTCACCTGGGCCAGGTTTTGTGTGACATTGCTCATGGAGCCCAAAGAGCATTCTTGGCCCGGTGTGCCCTTGGCTAGGGACACTGTTCCCTTTGCCTCAAAAAGAAGCCCTAAGATCCAGTCCTGCCCAGTCTGCTGAAGAACCTGTTAAAGTGTAGGTTTCGTTATGGATCAGGTACAGTGAGGCCAGTAGACCAGGAGACAGCTGTCATTGAAAAGGCAGCTTGCTACTCGGAGTTCCCACAGGCACAGACGCACCAGGCCAGGTGGACAGGGAACTGAGGGCAAGAGCCTCTATTGTTTCTGGGGGAGGGATGGGGGAGGATTGGCTACTTTGAATAGTTTCAGAGGACTCGGGCTGAGGGGCTGCCCCAAGTTGTTGGTTCCTTGCCCTGGAGTGATGAGGGTAGGCGGGTCTGGCCCTGAGTGTGAGAGCCCTGTGGAGGAGGCCGGAGCGGGGTGGGCTCTGGATGGGTTGGCTTGTGTATGAAGGGCATGCTCCCAGGTGAGTCCTTTACTATCTCTAGGAATAGGCTAATGCTGGGAGGGTGGACTCTCCAGAGTTAGTGAGGCCCCAGATGTGGGTGTTAACCCATGGTTAGTATAGAACCAGACTTGGAATTGTCCATTCAGATTCTCTGATTCTATAAGAAAATGCTTATTTTGGGGGGTTTACCCAGAGACCTGGAATTTTCTTTGTGAAGAGGTGGTAGTTAAATAAACATCGCCACCTACTGCCGAAAAGGAGTACCTTTGACAAGGCTCTCAGAAAAATAAATCAGAACTGGTTTTTTTTGTTGTTGTTGTTTGGTTTTTTTTGTTTTTGTTTTTTTTTTTAAAGGAGAAAATCAAGAATCTCTACTGTGAACTGAAACCACCATCATTTGCCATTTCCCCAGAAGTTTCTCCTCCCGGGTGCGCTGGGCCTCAGGATGTGCGCTGAGATGCCTGAGGCCTGTTTCTCTCTATGCATTTTTGACTCACTAGTTCTCTAGCACAGATGGAAAGTTCAGGATGAGTTGAATATCCCCGGTTATAGAATAATAATATGACAGGTCTGGAACTTACAGGGCTTTCCAGGCTGTTTCTTGGTGATAAAGGTTAACAGGAAACTGCTTTACAGTTTGTGTCAAGAGGAGATGAATTGCTTTCTTCATGTGAGAATATGCTTGTTATTTCCTCTACCTTCCTGCCTCTTGGACAGCCAGACAACACAGAACTCGGTGGAAATGAGTGTTGTTGCAAAAATAAAAAGGTAGAATTTCCCATCTCATTTCAGTTTTCTATTATTGGAGAGTTGAAAATGGAATTGTTGTTTCCTTAATATACTGGTGAGAAAATGGGAGCTGGGGAGACAGAATGTCTTCACTCCTAAATTCTCAGGAATGAAAACAATCCAATAAAGCTATAAGTCATTGCTTTGAAATGAAGTTACTTCAGAGCCAACAGGTTTAGACTCACAATTATTATTATAGAGCTCAGCTCACTCGCTGTTGAACTCAAGGCGCCTCTGCTGTTTGGCTTTAGGAGTCAAGGCGGGCAGCAGCTCTGCTGAACAACTTTCCATGGTAACAGTGAGGGAGGGGCCGGGGCAAGGGCTGGATGTGGAATATAAAACCCCATAACCTAGACTTTTGTGACATCTGGGAAGCCAGGTATTTCTTCTCCTTCCTGCATTGCCTTCATTGCCCATTTCCCTGTCCAGTAGAACTCCCGCCAATGGTGAAAGGAGAGTTTCCTTCACAGATGCGTAGTGAGCTCATGTTTGTGCCAGGCACTGTAGTGGTGCTGGAGAGGCAGTAAGAACAGGAGGGAACAACAGCAGCCTCCTTAGGGGACTTCCCAGGGGACAGAAAATTACAGGACCCTGAGGCAGTGCCACAGGCAGAGGGTGTCCTGGGAAAGGAGCGCTTCTGTGGGGAGAGAGTGGAATCAGATAAAATGTGTGCTGGTCCTGAGCCAAGGGCTGGAGTGAGTTAGGGTGTGGAGGATTGTTTGGGGGGCCAGTGAGAGGAATAGCTTGAACAAAGGCAAAAAGCAAGTTTCATCTGTAATAGCCACACCTGCAAGGCACCCAGCCGAGCTGGCATTCTTCTGAACCACGTAGAGTGGGATCCAAGGCTTGTCACCTTTCCTCTTTCTCTCTGGTCCCCTCCTCTCCTGTCCCTTTACTCCCCTAGGTTTCCCCCTCCCTTCCTTCCTCCCTTTTTCGTTTTGCTATTCTGACTACCCCTTTCCAAAAGCCCTTTACAGTGGATGTAGATTTTAATTAAATCAACTTTTAACTTATTTTGCTTTGAGATGGAGAATTTGCTACTGCTTTCCAAGTCTCCATTATTATGGAACTGAAAGTTATACAACTGGACAGTTCTTCAGAGACCACCACCACGGATGCTACATGGAGGCATCCACATCCTATGGCACCTGCTCCGGGAGGCAGATGCCTTCAGTCATTCATTCATTCACTCATTCATTTACTTTTGTGGGGTAGGAGGTGTGGTAGAGATCAACCAGCCTTCTCTTTCCCAGGCTTTGCAAGAATGGGGGCCATTAAGTGATTTCCAAAAATTCTGTAGACTCTTTCTTACATGATGGTAATTGTATTGATATCTGTTGATTGGAAATATCTTATAATACTTTAAGTGAATTTAAATTTAAATGAATCTGTAATGTATTACAATAGCCTCCATGCACATTTGAAAAATGATGGAACACATTGTTTAGTCAGTATGTAGAGACAAAAGATTGCTAACTGGTGGGCTGTGGACTTGACCTAGCATATGGACGTTTTGTTTGCTTTATATAATGTTGGTTTGTTGTTTTTTGCTGTTGTTATTGTTTTAATCTGAATTAGATTCCTGTACCTAAAAGCAGTAGATTTCTTAGATATAGAACTACTGACCAAGTCCTGCTGTCTCCTTTTACAATCTGGGGAAGAAGCCCAGAGAGATTATGTTGCTTGCCCTAAATCACACTGAACTGGGACCAGATCACTGGCCTCTTGACTTCTTCCCCAGGATCCTTTCCATCATCTTGTAATGCTGTTCTAGAACATTATACCATTCTTTTCTTCTCTTCTCACCCGCAGTCCCCTCTTGGTATCCCCAGTTTCTGTGCAGCAAGTATCCAGGGCCCCCCAAGAGTTGTCACACCCATTCAGAGCTTCCTCCAAGGCTCTGCATTTCAATCATCTCCTCTTTCCCCTCTCATCACAGTGCCTACTCTCTTAGTGCAGATGATCCTTATCTAATTAAGGGATTTAATAAACTCCAAAGTCAATGTGTAGGCACACTTAATGTAAACTTAAATAATTTCAGCATGTTTCATCCTGAAAAAAAATCCATGAGCTCCATCTGGATAAAAATTCAATTCTCGTTTGGCTTAGTATACATTAATATTACAGTGTTACACGTGTCACAGCCCTCTGCATGTGCAGAAATCAGACCACACTTCACCACCTGCAGGAAGGTAGGTCATAACCATTTCTCAGAGAAATATGGCCCCTGGTTTTGATGAAGCAGAAGAAACTATCTTTTAAAAATCCAGCTCAACAGTGATTAGGACAAAAAAGTACTGTATTGAAAACAAATAGTGGTGTTTTTTCAAAAAAAATGGAAAGCAGGTAAGGAAAAAGAAAGTAGATGGTCGAGTGTAAGTCCACTCTGAGAAGCTGATACCAGAGCCAGTTCTTTGCCACGGTAAGGGCTATCAGGCCTGATGGTCCTATAAATGGAATCATATGAAAATAACTGATCACTCCTTTTTCTTGTGTTCATTTAGGGCTGGGAGCACTGGTCCTCATGTCAAGTCCTGTAGCTCGGAGAATAGTATATTAACTGCTTGGTTGGTGCTTCAGTGATTCATCTGTGGTTTTTCTCTTCCAGGTTCTACATAGAAAGCATTTCATACCTAAAGGATAATGCCACCATTGAGCTCTTCTTCCTGAATGCTAAGTCCTGTATCTACAAGGTAAGTTTCCCATTGGAATCTGAAAGTATCTTTTGAAGCTGGAAAGCCCAAGTTGCTGTCTCTCATGTGATTTTAAGGCTTAGTAGGAGTAACTTATAAATTAATTACTATAAATAAATGCCAACTTCATGAAACTAGAGCTACCAGTGTAATAGTGTGACTCCTGATCCCAGCACTGTGGTTTTGGCTCCTTGAGGTGCTCTTTAACCTGATCTTAGGGGCCTCCTTAACTTGGCAACTTGTCCAAAGAGGAACCTAGACAAGTATGACTAATGCACTAGTCATCTTAGGTCTCACTAGTATGGATGAACTTAAAACCAAATGCATTTATTTCTCACCATTTTTAGACTTTCTAGCAGCATCTCCCAAAGAGATGTTATTGGACTTAGGGTGAGACAAATTGTTTTTAATTGTGCTAAATACACATAAAATTCACTATCATAACCATTGATAAATGTACAGTTCACTGGTACTGAGTGCATTTACATCATTACCACCATCTTCAGAACTCCTTTCATCTCATAAAACTGAAACTCTGTACTCATTAAACACTAATTCATTCCTCCTCCCTCTACACCCTAGTAACTACCTTTCTACCTTTGGTCTCTGAATTTCACTGCTATAGGTACCTCATATAAGTGGAATCAAACAGTACAGGGTGGGGCAAAAGCAGATTTACAGTTGTTTGTGTGGAAAATAATACAATAATAATAAATACAGTAGGTCCTCGGGTTACATCGGAGATCTGTTCCTACAGCGCGATGTAATGCGATTTTTGCCGTAAGTCGGAACCCACCTACATAAGCACCTACGTCACTCACATGGAGCACATACACAGCAGTAATGAAGTAAAACAGTAAAAAAAAATTTAAAAGAAAGATAACAATTCCTGACCTTTACTTGTAAATAAATAATAAAAAACATAAAGCACATATGTAGATACGTCAAAATGATGGAACTTTTTTTTTTATAAATAAATGGGAGATGGAGACATAACATGAAATGGCGTACGTCGAGTCTGACATAACCAGAGGACTGTCTGTAATAATATGAAAATAAACTCTGTGTTTCATGTACTCACAACTATATACCTACTTTTGTCCTGCCTGGTATTTGTTATTGTGTGACTGACTTATTTCACTTAGTATAATGTCCTCAAGATTAATCCACGTTGCAGCATGTGTCAAAATGCCCTTGCTTTTTAAGGCTGAATAATATTTAATTATCTGGATATACCACAGCCTGTTTATCCATTCCTTCATCAGTGGACACTTGGGTCACTTTCACCTTTTGCTATTGTGAATAATGCTGCTATGAACATGGGCTTATAAATATCTGTACAAGTCCCTGCTTTCAGTTGTCTTGGGTGTATACCCAGAAGTGGTATTGCTAGATCACATGTAATTCTATGTTTAATCTGAGAAGCTGCCATACTGATTTCCATAGCGACTGCGCCAATTTATATTCCCACCAACTATGGATAAAGGTTCCAGTTCCTCTGCATCCTTGCCAACACTTATCTTCTGTGGGTTTTTTTTTTTTTATTTGTGTTTTTTTTTTTTTTTTTTAATAATAGCCATCCTGATAGTGTGAGGTCTTATCTTATTGTGATTTTGATTTGCATTTCCCTAATAGTAAAGTTGAACATCTTTCCATATGCTCAGTGGCCATTTGTACATCTTCTTTAGAGGAATGTCTCTTCAAGAACAGTTCTTAATTGGGTGGGACAGTCCCTTGCTCTATACCCAGTTCCCCGATATATATGCTAATAGTGTTTCCTTTCACTGGAAAACCCACATGCCCATACCCATTTCCAGCGCACACCCCTCCCCTTCCTGGGTTGAGAACCATCACTAGGAGAACATTTTTAAAGTGAACAGCCACTCTGCTGGCCCTCTGTGTCTCAGCATGCACCCTGTGTCTCACTACTGCAGCCTTCAGCACACACGCCACGTGTGCTTGTTAGCAACGTAAAGACAGGTGATACCCGCTCAGGTCTTACATGGCAGGCTGGTTGCTGAGTGCCTTCCGGAAGTTGTGTGGCTGAATCTTCACAACACCTTTGAGGGGAATACTACTTTTTATCTCTTTTTTTTTCTGTGAAGAATATGAGGCACAGGGAGGTTGTAAGATTCGCCTGAGGTCACATATCTACTGAATGGCAGTCTCAACTGGGGTTGAGCTCAGTCACCTGCGCCCTGGAGGGCATACTCTCCTCAGAGTGGAAGATGCCCTGGCATCCAGAGAACTTCAAAGCAAGTACGCGTGTTATAAAACGGTCAGTGGTTATATTGGAAGGAGCCTGAGGAGATTCCCACTGCCTATATTTTCACATTTTGACTAAACCCAGTTTTGGGGGATTTCAACAACCCATAACCATTCACACACAAACACACAGAGTTGAAATGGTGTGTCAGCCATCACTTTTTCTTCTGGAAGTACTTCAGCACTTTCATTGTACCGAATAGTTTTACCATATGCAAATATTCAAACTAACGAGGGCCTGGTAGTGATCAACTTCAGTTCTATGAAAGGACCGCACTTGGTGACAGCTACTGAGCCAGGGCTTACACGGGGCTCAAACCCAGTGGCTCAAGACTAAAGTATTTTGAGTTTTTGCTGAATGGAGGGAAAAGTCACTAAATGTAGTTCCAGGAACATGCAGGTTCCTTCCTTTCTCCAAGCCCTTGTTTTATCATTATAATGTGGAAATCATACTATCAAATTTATATGCCTTACAGATTGTACGAGTAACTGCTGCTTTTTGTTTAATGAATGTAAGCACACTTTGAAAATGGTCAGAAATAAAAAGTGAGCATTGTCCACCAGATGGCAGACGTGGGTAGTAAATGTTTGGAAAGTCACTGACCTGATGAAATCACACTCAACCCAGGCAAGTACAGAAATACCTCAAACCACTGACTATATTTTCACATTTTGACTAAACCCAGTGTTTGGGGATTTCAACAACCCATAACCATACACACACACACACACACACACACACACACACACACACACACTTTCTTTTAATATTTTTTTTTACTGTTCAGGCAGCTGGGTGAAGGGAGAGAAAGGTTCCCTCTCGGGGTTGCTCAGTTCAGTCTGGTCACAAATGCTGAGCTGGAGCTGAAGACCACAGTGCTTTTAGACTCTGAGATTCATGGGAAATAAAAATAGGATAAATCCTTCCAACGAAATACTAGGTTCCCAAGTGAAGGTGATGATGCATTCATTTATGATCACGGTGCCCACAGCAGCAGTCTGCCTACTGACATGGGGAAGGGTGTCAGTTCAGAACCTCAGCCACCTTGTCTCAGGAGCTATCCTAGAGCTTGGTCATGCCAATGACCCAGGGATGGCTGTTCTGCAGTTTCTTTAGAATACCAAACAGCATCATGGATGACCTGTTTCCCTCCCTGTCATCAAAAATAAAGTTTTAATTTGCATAAATCGACACTTAGAGTTTATTTTTACAGTGTTCACATATATTACTTTATTTGAACCTCATGAGTGAGGTTGAGCAGGACACATTAACTTTCCAGAGGAAGGAAACTGATGTTAGGGAGGTTATGGGACTTACTCAGAGACAAAGGGCCCGATGTGACCTAATGTGCACAGTTGTAAACATGTAAAGACCTTGGGAGTTCCAGTAGCACAGTGATTGTAATTAGGCATTTAGGTTTGGTGTCTGACAGACTTGGGTTCCCTTTCCAGCTCCGCCTCTTAGTAAATGCAATAAGTGTGGACACCTTCTGTGGTGTCTCCAAGCTTAATTTTCCACTTTGGTTTGCAAGGATATTAAAAGAACCTACCCACAACCTTCTTGAGAAAATCAAGCAAGATAAAGCATGAATGAGGAGAGCACCCCGCCAGGCACTCTGTTAGCTCCTGTGGAGATAGAAGTGCTCACTTGGGTGCAGGCTTGAGGAGGTGTTTATCTTTGCTGTGATCTTCTTTGAGTCACTCTGGCTGCCCTGGAGCCAGAGGGTGGTGCCAGACATAACCTGTAGATGATGCTGATACCACAGGCTTCAGTTGACGCAGCACAGGTTTAATATCAGCTCCCTTCCTGTTTCTTGGGGAATGAGTCCTACAGAATGCTGGAATCCAAGTTGTTCCAATAAAATAAGCTGTTTAGAACCAAGACGGCTGTGTAGGTAAATGCTGGTACTTGCTGCTTCCCACAACTACATCAAAATTACAACTGAAATACAGAAAAACCATCATTCAGAACCACTTGAAGTGCAAGTCCCACAACTAGAGGAGTAAAGAAGAAAATACATACTGGTAGAGACTGATAGGAGGGGCAGAGGCGCGAAATGGACTGGTCCAACATACGGCATTTTTATAATCGGGAAGGATTTAGTGGCTGTAGGGTCCCAGCCTCACACCAGACCCCTAACCCAGAGTTCCATAGCTTGGAAGAGAAGTCCCCTTAACTTTGGGCTGTAAAAACCAGTGGGGATTGGGGCTGAGTGACACAGAGGCTGCTGGAGACCCAGGGAGTTCCTCTTAAAGGGCCAAACTTATATGGTCCCACTCTCTCTGAGCTCCAGCTCTGGGTGGCAGCACTGGGGGAAACAGGGACATACTGGGATGAACTGGATTGTTTGGCATAAGGACAGGATCTCAGGGGTGGCTTTCTCCCAGACAGGGGTGCTCGCAGGGGTCATTGTTCCTGTGCTGGGACCTCCCCCAGTCACAGAGCTGACTCACAACCATATCTGAGTTTCTATAAGCATAGCTTACATTATTTGCTCCTACCTGGTGATTCCCTGAGACCCCTGCCCCATCGAACTTGCAGCCCCACCCAAACTGTTTGCAGAGGCTTTTTCATATGAATGGCCTGTCCTGGATCAGCCTTCAGACTTTCCTAAAATCTCTTAAACAAGTAGCAGCTGATGTCAGCGTGCCCCATATCTATCAATAAGAATCCCAAGACCCAGCACTAGCACTAGCCTGCCTCACCTGGACATTTCCAAGCCCATTACAAATAACAGCCATCTGCTGATAGCTTCATAGTTCCTACTGGGTAGCCCCAGGCAGTAGCTGACTTTGCACCTCCCCAGAGGCCCCAGAGCCAGTGCAACTGGTAGACAGATTCAGATCATACCAGATTACAACTCTGCACATCCACAAGCTACACACTCAAGGGGCAGATGTAGTGAGCACCAAAGCCCCACTGAAGCAAGTTCTGCTCCCTAAGGGTGTCTCCTGCACAGCAGCTCTTTCACTGTAGCTGCAGCTACTCCTCACAGCCAGTTGGCCTAGAGGTCAACTCCTCCCAGTGACGCCAACAGCAATCAAGTGGTGAATAGCAAACAAGACTGTGCACACAGCTCACACAGGGGTGCACCTACCAGTGCCCAGCTCAGGTGACTGGGAAGGCTGAGCCACTGGACCCTACAGAACACCTACTACAAAAGGGCACTTTACCAATTCCAAGAGACATAGCAACTCTACCTAATATATAGAAACAAACACAGTGAAGCAGCTAAAATGTGGAGGCAAAGAAACATATCACAAATGAAAGAATGGAAGAAATCTCCAGAAGGAGAAATAAGGAGCATCTGGGACAACTTTAAGCATACCAACATTTGAATTATGGGGATGCCAGAAGGAGAAGAGAGAGAGAGAGCAAGATATTGAAAACCTATTTGAAGAAATAATGACAGAAAACTTTCCTTATCTGATAAAAGAAATAAACTTACAAGTCCATGAAGCCCAGAGAGTCCCAAACAAGAGGAACCCAAAGTGGCCCATACCAAAACACATCATACTTAAAAGGCCAGGGATTAAATATAAAGAGAGAATCTTTAAAAGCAGCAAGAGAAAAGCAGTTAGTTACCTATAAGGGAGTGCCCATACATCTGTCAGCTGATTTCTCAACAGAAACTTTGCAGGCCAGAAAAGAGTGGTGAATAGCAAGGACCTACAACCAAGATCATTCTACCCAGCAAAGCTGTCATTTAGAATTGAAGGTCAAATAAAGAGCTTCACAGACAAGAAAAAGCTAAAGAAGTTCATCACCACCAAATCAGCATTACACGAAATGTTGAAGGATGTTCTTTAAAAGGAAGGGGAGGAAGAGGAAGAAGAAATAAAAATATAAACAATAAAATGGCAATAAATACATATCTATGAACAATTGAATCTAAAAATCAAAATAAACCAACAAGGAAGCTAATGATTGAAATAAACTGGAATAAAATAGAACTAGAGGCATGGAAACATGGAACAGACTGACAAATCTCAAAGGGAAGGGGGGAGGGGGAGAGGTGAGAAATTGACCAGAGATCTTGTATGCATATATGCCTTACCTATGGACACAGACAATAGGGTGGTGAACCAGGTGGAGAGGAGCAATGGGGGAAATAGAGGGGCATCTGTAATACTCTTAATAATAATTTTTTTTTTTTAAATAAGCTGTTGATTCCTGTTTCTTCTGAGTCCCTGTTTCATTCACTTTTCAAAGCATAAATATTTATTTTATCAAAGTAACATATAACACAGATATTAATGTTGGCAAAAATAGAAGGCAGCAGGAAAAGAGGAAGACCAAATATGAGATGGATTGACTCCATAAATGCAGGTGTAGGTGTGAGTCTGCAGGAGCTGGGCAGGGCTGTTGACAGGACACTGCACATCACTCACTCGTAGAGTCACCTATGAGGCAGTTTAAAAGTCGAATGGATCTAAGAGGCTTTTTATGGAAAAGAGCCCCACCCCCAGTCCTACCACTTTCAACCATTTTAGCTGTTTCTTCTGGTATTTGCCTCTCTATTTCTAAATAATTGGCACAGGGCATTATTCCTTGATTTATCCATTTTAGGTTTATTGAGTTCCTATTAGGATAGGTGAGGATTAAGGTCTCCTATACAACCTTCTACACTCTGCCTCTCCCATTTTCCCAGTGTGGTGGTAGCGCAGTTCTGGGTGAAAGCACAGCTGTCAGCATTACATTATTATGACTAATCCAAGCAGCATCCTATGTTTGTGATTCTTTTTTAGATAACCAGATGTTTTACCTAAAGGTGATAATTGCCTTGCTGTTACTTGTTTCATTTCTATGTCCCCATCATTGCTGCCCTAAAAGCTCCCACAGGTTCCTAAATGCATACCGATATTAATTTCCAAATGCTTCAGGCCATTCACCAGCTCTCTTTGGTTTGGTTTTGGTTGTTTCTGCCTTTTGTTGTTTTTCTTGGGCCCTCCCTTTTGGAGCCCTCTGTCCTCTTGCTCCAGTCTGGATGTGGCATCATTCATAGACCTCATGAAAGACATCCATTCCCCATCCTGCACCCCAGCTCTATGGTGGGTTGTTTGTTTACTGAATCCTGAGTCTTCCTGTGTTTTGTTTGACACCATCATTTCACCGGACAACATCCTCCAGAAATCCAGAGAAAGTGCATATGGGAAGGAAAATGTTTCAGTGTTTGCAAATCTGAAAAAGTCTTCTACCTTTATATCTGATCAAAAGTTTGACTGTATGTAAATACATACAGGATGAAGCTTTCTCTCAGGGTATCACAAGTGTTGCTTCAGAGTCACCTGCTTTGAAACCTCATCTCTCCTATTTTTCATCTCTGTCTTTTATTCTATCTTCTAGGAGATTTCATCAATATTATCTTTAATGTCCTCTATTGATTTTTTAAGCTTTTCTGTCATGTTTTTAATTTCCAAGACTTCCTTCATTTTATCTGGTTTTTCTTTTTTATGCATGTATATTGTTCTATTCTTGTCTTTGAATCTAAAATCCTCTTATTTTTCTGATAATATTAATTATCATGTGTGTTCTTTCTAGTTCTTTTTTTTTCTGTTTATTTATCGTGGTTTGTGTCTCTCATTAGGAGACTTTCTTGATACTGATAATCTGTTGACCCTGGTCTGTTTGTGGACGTTTATGAGAGAGGCACTTAAAAGCTAACTGATGCTCCCAGGGCCCAGGAGGGACTGGTACCCCCTGGTGGGTGTCCCTGTGGAGGGATCCATTGGCAAGCTGGGTCTTTCAGTGTAAACCCCCGATATCAGTGTCCTTTCTTTGTGGCTCTTCATTCTGTCCAGAGGAGACACCCTCCCCCTCTTCTTGCCCAGGGAAGGCAATGGCCTTCATTCAGGGTATAGATGCCCTTTTAATCCTTGGCTTTCAGTACATCTCATTCTAGCTTCCTGTTCATCTCCTGGGAATAAACCTTGGGTTTCTTCAACAGCAGAGAAGTGAGAAACGGGTTTTTGTTTTATCATTTTTCCCAAACTACAAATACCACCTTCCTACCTTCCACTCTTTCTTCACCAGGAAGAATTCGACCAGTGGTTCTCAATCTTCCTAATGCTGCGACCCATTAATACAGTTCCTCATGTTGTGGTGACCCCCAATTTCATTGTTACAAATTGAACATAATTAAAGCATAGTGATTAATCACAAAAACAATATGTAATTATATATGTGTTTTCTGATGATCTTAGGCGACCCCTGTGAAAGGGTCGTTCAACACCCCACAGGTCTTGACCCCACAGGTTGAGAACCGCTGAATTAGACCCACGCACAAATTGGGTTTCTCTCTCACTTTCCCTGCTTCCAGCCCCCTTATTTCCTACAAAAGGAGAGAAAAGTTCAGTGCTAACCTACCCAAGTGGCAGATAAATAGACTCCAGTAATGAGAGAGCAGGGCTGTAATTGTCTGTCTGAGTGAAGCAGGAGGGAGTACAGAATGGGGCCACCAATGCCCACACGCTCCAACAGCACTTCTGATGTGTTTTAACTCAGCTAAGGTGACATGTGGGTGACAGGAAGGAAATTTATGACCAGAGGATGGGGAGATTCATTTAGAAATCTGTCTGGTCCCATGGCAAACTCCCCTGGGAATTGTGCCTGGGGATGTTATGTGTTCCTTGGGAAGCGACACGAGAAAGCAGAGCTCTCCTGCCAAGCCTTCCATCTGGTTCTCTCCCTCTTTGGATGTGGCCTCCTTGTCAAAAGGAGAGGCCCATCAATCAGGCTCCCAGGAGACAGTGGACATGTCACACTACACGGGCGTGGTTCGGTGGACATGGATTCTCATCTCAGCTCTGTCCCCACCTTCGGGCTGCAGGATCAAATCCTGCCTGCTCTGAGTTCTGCACTGACAAAGTGAAATTGATGTCAAAAGTTAATCACCACAATAATTTGCAATAGCCTTGCAAACAATTAGTGCTAGGACATAAAATGTCAGTGTCTCTTTAATTTTTTTAAAAGGATTCCCATAGAATATAGAACTTAAAGTTATAAGGGAAGTCTGAGACCCAGCCCCCAACACTTTTCACAGAGAGGCAAGAAAATTGGCTGCCACACTGAAAGATCTGTCTCCACTCAGTTCCTTGTAGGAGTAATTTGATACTTATGTGATTTCAGTCAGGTGAAGTGAGGGACTAGTCAAATAACTAACTGTGTAATTATGAATCTCATGTTTGAGCTGTATGACCCTGTCCAGACTTCCAGGGATCAACTGTTCACTCTGTAACTGTATTTGTCAAATGTTAATTATGCTTTACCCCAACCCTTATCCAACAATGATCGCCAAAGAAACAGGACCCATGGTCACCATCTGAAGATAATGGAAATGTGCCTCTTTGGGTTGGAGGAAAACTTGGCAGGAGCAATTTTTGAATTTTTATGATCACCTTCCATGACTGGTCACTGAACTACTCACATAGTCAATGCTCAGTAAATTGTTTTTGATTGATTACTTTCCAACCCCAGGGAGCAAAGATTCACATATTTCCTGGGAAATTATCAAGTTTGGTGCCTACCCGTACCCACTGAGAGCAAGCAAATCATGTCAGAAAAGAAAAGGCTTAAAATTCCTGTGTTAGGTGTGGTGGGGGAAGGGGTCTTGTCCAACCTTCTTTTTCAAGATTTTCACATTGGTCTGGGAGCTTCACGTATTACTGGAGCTTAAATAATCAGCCTTGGCAATGCTTGCCACTTAGTCTAAATACCATCAGTCTTGACAAGACTGAAATAAGTGGTCTTTATCTAAGATCTTCAAAGGGCTTTGCTAATGAACAGATGATACCATCTCCTCTGAAGATGGGAGAAACCCAGCCCAGAATCAAGTCCCACAGGACAAAGGAACCAACATAAAGATTACTCTCAGACTTATGCTAGTAGTATCCTAATCCTTATCTCTTAGTATGATTGTTGCAGGAGTAGCGTGTGCTCATATCACAGAGAGAGGAAGAGAAGGCCCTTCATTTTCAACTCTAGAAACAAACAAACTCATTATTTTGGCTGCCCATGACCTCTAAAAGATTCCTCAGGGTCATGAAATGGTCTGTGTGCAGTGGACAGCAGGAGCCATCCTTGAGCTACAAAAGGAGATTGGGGGCCCAGCATGAATGGCATGTACCCCAGTGGGTCATTAGACAAACATGAAGTGACTTGACTGATGAAAAACTGGCAAAGGGCTAGAAAGAGGAATTGTGCAAGATCACATCAGTCTTATCATGCACCACAGCTCCTGTTTGCCTGGGGGCGAGTTCTTGTAGTCATTATGAGTTGTGCAAGAACTCAGTTACACAGCCACAAGGAGGCAAAATGTGGGCATCAGAACCCTCTTGGATGATATACACACACACACAATGCTGCCCACCTCATTAAAAAATACATAGCTCATTGAAGATTTCTATCTATACCAAAAGTGCTGGAGAGCAGTGGCAAAACTGTGGTGTTCAGATGATCTATAAACACCAGTGAATGAAAATAAATAATACAGACATATTTGTAGTGGGTCTTAGAGTTTCCAACTCACATCTACATTTATGCCTCATCAAACTCAGTAAAATAATTGGAAAAGAAATCGTTATTCCGTTGGACAGAGGAAGAAGGTGAAACTCAAGACTAGGGGTCCTCAAACATTTTAAATAGGGGGCCAGTTCACTGTCCCTCAGACCGTTGGAGGGCTGGACTATAGTTTAAAAAAAAACTATGAACAAATTCCTATGCACACAGTGGCGGCAAAACACCCGGCGGGCTGGATAAATGTTTACGGTGGGCCGCATGTGGCCTGCGGCCCGTAGTTTGAGGACCCCTGCTCAAGACCATTGATTTATTCACAGTCCCACAGCTGTTTGAGGGTTAGAACTAGAACCTGGAATGTTCAGGTGAGCATAGAAATTATCTTAAGGAGGACATAAATAAACGATACTCTTTTGATGTTTTATGGGTGAGAAGAAAGGAGGACACAGTTGGTAGGATTCATTCAGAAAACCATTGGGCAATCCCTGTACGTCATTCTGAATGGACTTGGCAAAGGTCATCCTCACTGGAAGCTTCTCAACCTACAATATGGTCATCAGTCATATTTTCTTATAATTATCTCATTAATCTTACGTGAAAGTTGGAATTTCTGTGATTCCTGACCATGGAGGGATGCTTCTCATTAAGATTCTTGGTTGAGTGGAAAGACCATTACCACGTTCCTTGGTGCCAGGGGAGCATGATGAGATCCTCCAGCTCTCAGGACTTTTGGAGGCGGTCCATAACACCTGCCACTTAGGGTTCTCGTGGGGCTATTTGTTTGGAACACTTGGAGACCCCAAGGTGGAAATCTTTCTGAGAATTGTTAGGCATTATGCTGCTAACAAATGACCTCAGGCCTCTTCCTTCCAACTGCCTAGTCACCTGGGATAAAGCTATGCTGATTGGGAGGAAGGGAAGCCGTCCCCAGCCTGCTCTGAACACATGCACATACCTGCAGATAGTCACGCTTTGACCTTCCCTGCCATCTTTCAAAAGTTTAAAGAAAGCAGCACAAATTATTCAGTAGTACGTGAGACAGACACCCCCAAATGCACACCAAATGGCCTCAATAACTACCAGACATCACATTCCCTTCTACCCGTACCCCCCTCTTACCAGTGAGGTCCAGGATTAAATATCACATGGCCACCAGAGCACCCTAGATTCCCAGGCAAGATTTCAGCTCAGCAAGCCCTGCTGACAACCATCCTCAGGCGGTTCTGAGAGCACTGGGGGCACAGAGGGATGTCACACCACTGGGGCCTAGGTGGTGCCAGGTGAGAAATGCCCATGGATCTCCCCTGAAGGGTATTCTCCTGGTCCCCCTCCTTCTTTCCCATTTTGTTCTCAGTCAAGAAAAACCCAGCATCCAGGAAAGTATGAGGGTTTTGCACACACTCTTTCTGGTCCCATTCAGTTTATTTTCTCTGCTTGAGCAGAAACACATGGAAGAAGCCACCTCTGGTTGCCAGAGAAGTCAGATGAGAAGAAGGTAGAGTCGTCTTTTCCATGTTATATAGTATCTAAGAGGAGGATCTCTGGAAACTTGTATTCACTCTTCTCCATGGGGAAGTCAGCTTCCAGGTTTTGAAGTCCAATGGGAAATGGGTGTGGGCAGAAAGTCTAGAGCAAGTATGTCAAATTTGCAGCCAGTGGGCCGCATGCCTGGTTTATTTATGGGCGAGTTTGACATGCTTGGTCTAGAGCTCTGTGCCGTCATAGTGGAATTTTAAAGATAAAATCAAGTGGCGGGGCCAGGTGTAAAAGGGGAAAAAGTTTTATTATAGTAGACATCAGGGAATCTGACAGAGACTGCAAGATAGTGAAGTATTTTCTCACAATTAGGAACATGTCTTCCCACCGTTCCCAGACCGATTCTTACACACACACCATGTAGATCTCTATCCTGACTTCTCTGAGCATAGACTAGATTCGTGGTTGGCAAACTGTGGCTCGCGAGCCACATGAGGCTCTTTGGCCCCTTGAGTATGGCTCTTCCTAAGCTTTAGGAGTACCCTAATTAAGTTAATAACAATGTACCTCCCTATATAGTTTAAGTTTAAAAAATTGGGCGCTCAAAAGAAATTTCAATCATACTTTTGATATTTGGCTCTGTTGACTAATGAGTTTGCCAACCACTAGACTAGATGATTCTTGAAAGCATTCAAAATTAAGTAGAAATGATAAGTAGAAGTGATAAGTCATAATGCAGCTCTCTTTTCCATCAGATTTTGCAAATGTGTGGGATGTCTGGGCCACTGCCTTTGTTAATCCTTTTTCCTCTACCTGGCCACATTGTGGTACTTGCTGTGTTTCCTATCTTCATTGAAGATGGTCAAGGTCAGAGAAGGTGAAAACTCACCCACTTAGATTTACTAGTTCCCACTTACCCTGAGGACCAATATGATGAGAAAGAACTTGGGTAAATCAGGTCAGACATTTAATTGTGCATTTTCAGTAGCTTTACTCTGAATAATAGTACATTATAGTTAATGTTCACCAACAGATTAGTGTCCAGAAGTTTCTCTGGGAACTGCACAATAGACTGTGTAAAACCAAATCAAATAAAAAAGACCTCTGTCTGTCTTCCGCACCCTGCTTCTCCCCGCAGTGGAGACATTCTCATTTAGCAAATGAGTCAAATAATGAACTTAAAGCTGTGTTCTTGGTTGGTTTTGAGTTACACGTTAGTTAAGCCTCACCTTGGGTGTTAAATATTAGCCCACCATTGGCCCCTGGCTGCAGTGTAGGTGTAAATGTTTGATAGAAAAGTACACATCCCAATACACTAACAGGTGCACGTGAGTGACTTTGGAAAGCTGGTTGGTGGGAATGGAAATGAACATAGAGTAGAAATCATCCTCTGTGGAGACCCGGGACAGTGTTTCTGTTAAATCATTTGTATGCTGTTAAGGGATTTACATTCTCATGGGACCTGGTAATCCCAGAAATTCGATTCCAGGCATTCCTCCACATCCCAGCACTGCCAGTCTGTGTCAGTGACAGCAGCCTTAAAGCTCCTTCAGCCGATTAAGTGTATAGAATTATTGTCCCCTTTCTTCCATCTACTCTTGTTAGTTCTCTTAGCCCACACTTCTAAGGCAGTTCAGTAGCAAACATTACTACTCATCTTTGAAATTCCTAAGCCCGAAGGAGGCAGAACCATGCCCTTCCCACAAAAGATACAGGTTTGCTTTAGTGCATTGTTTTGCGCAGGGGCACATTCTGGACCACACACAAAAAATTAGAAAGCTCCATGAATCGGAGTTTAGTTTATAATTCAAGTGAAAAGTAACTCTTGTTTTAGCTACCATTAATGATAGCTGTGGTTCTGAAAATATGTTGGCTAAGACGGTGTCCTACTTGGTTTAGGGGAGCACACCCTCAGGAAGGTCACAACTGGACAAGAAGTTTGGGATTGTCTCCAGCCTCATCACTGTCACTAAGGCCTCCTGACTGTGGGCAAGTCCCTTACAGTTTTGGACTTCTGTTCTCCGTGTAAGCAGGGGCTGGACTAGCTGTGTCTAAGTCTGTCCTCACTCTAACTTTCTGTGCTCCAGTCACTCACGGCAGGATCTAGAGATGTTAGAAAGATAACAGTAATTTCACAACAGAAGTATCACATTGGTTACTTTTCCTATTATTCTTACAATAGTAGCCTGGTGCATGAAAGTTGTGCACATTAAAAGGGAATTATTTAGAGGAAATATTTTAATATTGCTATTTGCCCTTTATAATAGAAGTGTCAGAGATGAAAGAAAATTAGTAAAATGTATATGAAAGTCTCCCTCCTGTCAGAGTCTGGGGCACGCCATGGGACCCAGAGTCAAGTCCCCGCCCACTTGCGCACCCCTCAAAATCACACGAGACCCAGTCCTGGCCATCCCCACCCCCGTCAAGCCCCGCAGGGTGGGGGGTGTGGCCTCAGGTCCCCCAGCCCGGCCTCAGGTCCCCTGGCCGCGGCATGAGGGTGCGAGGGTGAGATGACCATTTGCATATTAGCTCTTTATTATATAGGAAGGATGCTGATGGACTCCAGATTTCTCTTCATCTTTAAGATCTGAACTACAGGGTGTCCCCAAAAAAGGTATACACGCTTTAACAGTTCATAGCTCAATTTTGAAAATAAAATGTATTTTAATAAACACTACCTTTATAATTATTCAAAGTGTGTGTATACATTTTGGGGGGACACTCTCTATATAACAATACAGAGTTGTGCGCTTTAATTTTTTAAGAAGGTAGGTGTCATGTTAGGTGTTTATACTACACACACAAAAAAAAGAAGAAAAAAGAACACTCACATACACCCAAAGGGACTCAAAGAAAACTTTGGAGGTGATAAATATGCTTATTACTTTTACAGATGTATGCATTTGTCAAAACTCAATCTAGTTATAGATATTCAACACACGCAGCTAATTATGTGTATCAATTATACCTTGGTAAAGCTATTTAGAAAGGAGATATGAACTATATACACATTGAAAAATATATATTAAATAGAAGAAATATATATATATATTTTTTTTTCCAAAAGCTTTATGTCCCTTTAAGACCATGTCCATAGATCATGTTTAAATATTTGGGGAAAGGATGAGTAGGCCAGAGTGTTTTTACACTGGAACTCCAGAAAGAGCTGACCCATCGAACTGGCTGCAGTGGCAGCCCACAGCTGCCTCACACTCCTGAGTGCAGGAGATAAGAGTGGTGACCAAGGAAGTGTATTCTTTTATTTATTTATTTTAATTTAAAGAGTCACAATCCCATTATAAAGTTTCCTTCAATAAAGTCTTACTGTTGGTTGTGAAGTAGAGTTTACAAAGAAAACGCAGTTCATTATCAAGCAACCTTACTCCATTGACTAATCAGATTTGTAACAAGCTGGGGACTGACCCACTCCTTAATTTCTCCTGAAGATTAAAAGATGACGCCTCAGAGACAACTGTGCAGGCCCAGCACCACTGGGTCCATTCTGGCCAAGAGCCTTACAAAGGATGTCGGGAGCTCTTGGGACCAAGTAATTCAGAGGTGTTGTCTCAGGACCCAGAGATGCTCATGTGTGTTTGAGATTCTGGGGAGCCCCTCAGGAAAAGCTCCTTTTAGGGAACGGCGACTTCTTTAGGGAGAAGTTGCTGACTAACACACCTTCCTTGTCATTTGTTTCTTTGCAGGAGCTGATTGATGTGGACAGCGAGGTAGTGTTTGAATTAGCCTCCTACATTTTACAGGTAGGTAGCCCTCCCCGCCTGACCACACCCAGAAGCAGAGGAGTAAGACTTAGTGCAAAGCCAGCTGCCATTCCACAGCTTGGGGCCTCCAGTAGCTTAGCCACAGCAGGAAAATAATTATTAGGGACACTATATGTGGCTGAAGTGCCTCCCAGTCTGTCAGGGTCATTCCTGGAGCCTTCACGGAGCAGGTGGTAGTAGCCGTCCACCAGTGGGACTACACGAAGGCAGTAAATAAGAGCTCTGGTATTTCAAAATGTTCAGACAGCATCTCTACAAAGGAAAATCACGTGTGTAACCTGAGCCTGAGGGACACAGATCATTCTGGGGCCCCATTTTCTTCAGCTTGGCGTTCTCCCCCACTCTGGAGAAAGCCAAGTAAATAGCAAGAATTAATTGACAGGACGGTCACTTCGAATGCTCTCTAGAAAGACAAGGAAAAGACCTTTATTTTATGTGAAAAAGAGGTGTATCAAATATGAGCAACATTGGTGATATTAGCAACACTGCAGGATGAATAGAAATTATGTCATCAGCTTATCCCTTCAACAAAGATTTATTGAACAAGTACTTTGTTCAAGGCATTCTAGGTTCGCTAAAGGTTCCACGGTCCCTCCCTGGCTCCAAAAGTCTTTAGTACATTCAGAATATAGCCACACTACACGACAAAACCACGAGTAGCACAGACACACAGACAGTGCTGCCCAGACCCACACTCTGTTTGAAACTCATTAAAGTAGAAAAAGGAAGAGCAGGGCCCAGCGGTGGAAACTTGCAGTTTGTCATTATTAGTCACAGTCTTTGTATCTAAGTTTCTGAAGTTTAGTTTAGATTCTTATATTTCAGTGGCACATGCAAGTGCCCCTTCTTAATTATATTTCTGTAGATGGGACCATGGCAGCATAAGCTGCACTTACTCAGTAGAGGAGTTGCCGTGACCATAGAATGCATTTTAAAGTATTTAACATGGAATTGGAATGTTTCACAGATGTTGAATTTTTTTCTTCCACAGGAGGCGAAGGGAGATTTTTCTAGGTAAGTTTACAAAAGTTTTTTTGCTTAAAAATGCATTTCATTGCATCTCTATTAAAAGAAAGTATTCTGCCCTAGCCGGTTTGGCTCCGTGGATAGAGCATCAGCCTGTGGACTGAAGGGTCCCAGGTTTGATTCTGGTCAAGAGCACATACTTCAGTTGCAGGCTCCTCCCAGGCCCAGGCCCTGGTCAAGACTTGTGCAGGAGGCAACCAATCAATGTGTTTCTCTCACATTGATATTTCTCTCTGTCTTTCCCTCTCTCTTCCAACTCTCTCTAAAAATCAATGGAAAAATACCTTCGGGTGAGAATTGAAAAAAAATTTAAAAGAAAAGAAAGTATTCTTCCTTTTGTAGGAAGACACTTTATAATAATAAATATTTATGATGAGATCCAGCTCGCAACTTGTCTATTGAAACTGACACGTCAGGTATACAAAATACAATGATAGGATATTCTGTACTAAATAAGCTGAGAGGTTACTAAAAGGCTGAAATGAGAACCCTGTGTCACGCATGGCCATGGAATTGAGGTTTGCCAGTTGTCCGAGTGTCTCTGTGAAGCCCTGAATCACCACTGTGGTGTGAATAAGGCCGCAGAGAACCCTGGAAGACCTAATACAGAAGTTGGCATCTTTATTTTCCTCTCTCAGTTTTAGTTCCTGACCCTCACGTGACAAAATGCTACCCCACAGGGGGGTTGTGTTCCTGAAAGTGTTACAACATAATACCCCTCCCCGCCTTTTCTTTTCTTCCTTCATATATCATGTTAGAGGCAACAGAGACAGCCTCGCATTGCGGAGCCTGCGTGCTGCGTTCATAAGCCTGGAGAAGCACACACTTCAGTCCCGCCATCGTTCTGTAGGCACCTCCCGCTCACCAGTCTGTCAGGGTCATTCCTGGAGCCTTCACGGAGCAGGTGGTTGTAGCCACCCACCGATGGGACTGTTTGCTCAGAGACAGACCTTATTCCTGGGATTCTGTTGTATCCAACTCCGGAGGGGAGTCCAGGATAGCCAACTCCTTGGAATCAAGGTCTAGAGGTGGAAAGATCAAACCACATGTACAAGAGAACAGAGCATGGAGGCATAGGATTCTGACTTTTCTCATGCTTTAGAGCATTTGGTCTGTAAATGCAGCACTAACTGCTTCAGTTGGTGGCCTGCCTGTACTGGTCCAGCTTTGTCAAGTTCATTCTGACTGGTTCTTCAGCTCTTAGCTGCTTTCTCTTTCCTCTCCTGTGCATTTCTAAAGCTTTCCAACACAACATGAGGTATATGTTCTCATGCAAATATCTCAGCAAAAGCAAAAAAAGTATTTGATAACCTAAAACAAGGATTGGCAAATGTTTTCTGTAAAGGGCTAGACAGTTAATATCTTGGTTTGCAGGCCATAAAGTCCTATTGCAGTTATTTAACATCCCTCTCTCTACATGCAAAAGCAGCTGCAAACAATCAGCAGTGTTCCAATAAAACTTTCTTTATAGACTTTAAAATGTTAATTTCTTATACATTTCCATGTATTACAAAGTATTGTTCTTTTATCCCCCTCCCCAACCATTTAAACATATAACCCGTTTAGTTCACAAAGCAGAGGACTGGGTCTGGCCAGTGGGAGGCGGTGTGCTGACCTATGACTCGAAAAGGCAGTCCCTTCAGCTCAGTTTGAATATTTGCATAAGGAGATCTCCAGCCCCTTTTATTTAGGTTTTCCAAGGACTTGCCATAAGGCAGAGGTAGTCCGTGTTTTTGTTTTTTTTCAACTGAGGCTTTTTTTACAGTCTAACTAGAGGCCCGGTGCATGAAATTTGTGCACAGTGGGGAGGGCTGTCCCTCAGCCCAGCCTGCACCCTCTCCATCCCTTGAGGGATGTCCGACTGCCCATTTAGGCCCAATATGGTGGGATTGGGCCTAAACGGGCAGTCGGACATCCCTCTCACAATCCAGGACTGCTGGCTCCCAACCACTCACCTGCCTGCCTGCCTGATCACCCCCTAACCCAGTGGTTCTCAACCTGTGGGCCTCGACCCCTTTGGGGGTTGAACGACCCTTTCACAGGGGTCACCTAAGACCATCGGAAAATACATATATAATTACATATTGTTTTTGTGATTAATCACTATGCTTTAATAATGTTCAATTTGTAACAATGAAAATACATCCTGCATATCAGATATTTATATTATGATTCATAACAGTAGCAAAATTACAGTTATGAAGTAGCAACGAAAATAATTTTATGGTTGGGGGTCACCTCAACATGAGGAACTGTATTAAAGGGCCTCGGCATTAGGAAGGTTGAGAACCACTGCCCTGACCACTTTCCTGCCGGCCTGATCAATGCTTAACTGCTCCCCTGATTGCCCCCAACTGCCCTGCCCTCCTGGCCATCTTGTGTCCACGTGGGGGCGGCCATCTTGTGTGTTGGAGTGATGGTCCATTTTCATATTACCTCTTTATTATATAGGATTAGAAGACCTTGAACACTGTAAGTGGCCAATCACCATTCACTGAATTTGTTGAATGAAACATTTTTAGGATACAAAAACTACACTTTTTTGTGATTTTCCTTTGTTACCCTTTGACACCCTTCATTTGGTATTGGAGTTTGGAGGTTTTGATAAGAGTAAGTTCTTATCTCCTTGCAGAGGTTTCTGAAATCCCATGAGAAATGGTTTCACAGTTCCCAGACCCAGTGGCTTCTATTGTCTGCTCTACTTACTGTGGAGGTCTCCCACTCCCCCTTTTCGTTTGCCAGCTCTGACCTCTGCTGTAAATATTATTTATTGTTGAGAGCACCCTGGCAGGATGGAATGTGAACCGGGGGCAGCATTATCTGGCTCCGCAGAGCATGGGAACGTGGACCACAGGGGCCGCTGGGAGGAGGAAGTGCAGGCCTGGCCTGGCAGTAGTTCATGGCCCCCTAATGAGCCTGTGGAATGCCAGCTTGTGGGCTTCAGAGAAACAGAGGATCCTGGTTTGGCTTCATTTGTCAGAGTGCAGCCTCACAGTTTGTTTGGAACAGCAGCTGTCCCTGGAGAGAAGTAGCTGTCAGGGGAGGGAGAGGTCAGGCACCTCATCCAGAGGTCAGTTTCCCTCCCACACAAGTGCCCACCCCCTCCCGAGGTGGAGGCGATCTGTTGTGTGGGGCTGCCTCCTCGCAGACACCCACTGTGTGGCAGGCCCACGGAGAGTAGGCTCAGGTGAGTAGGCTCGAGGGGCCTGGAGTCTGGGGACAAGAGAAGTCCTTCTCAATTCCTTGTTGGTGCCTCTTCCCGCCCACATTCAGAAAGCTCCCCAGAACATTGAAGGTGACCACATTTGGTTTGGTGGCTGCACAATTAGGTGTTTTAGATGTCATGATCTCTTAATTTAGTTTTAAACAAGTTATTTTTTGCTCTATTAATAATTCACACAGGACTATACAGCCTTAGTTGTATTTAATGGAATGTCTTTGACTTGTATACATACCCTGTAAACATATTAAGTTTTCCAGAATAACATTAATAAAATGAGATGTGAGTGTAGAACACACAGAGCATTGGATAAGCCTTTTTTATAATACACTAGAGGCCCAGTGCATGAATTCATGCACCAGTGGGGTCCCTCAGCCTGGCCTGCGGATCAGGCCGAAACCAGCTCTCCGACATCCCCGGAGGGGTCCTGGATTGTGAGAGGGCGCAAGGCAGGCTGAGGGACCCCACTGGTGCACAATCAGAGCTGGGGAGGGATGCGGGAGTTTGGCCAGCCGGGGAGGGACTGTGGGAGGGCTCAGGGCATGCCCGGCCCATCTTGCTCAGTCCTGATAGGCTGGGCCCCAGCAGCAAGCTAACCTACCAGTTGGAGCATCTGCCCCCTGGTGGTCAGTGCATGTCATAGCGACTGTTTGACCAGTCGACTGTCTGTCCCCTGGTGGTCGGTGCATGTCATAGTGAGCGGTTGAGTGGCCTTAGCATATCATTAGCATATTACACTTGGATTGGTTGAACAGACGACCGGATGACCGGACACTTAGCATATTAGGCTTTTATTAGATAGGATGGTCCAGGGCATAATTCTAAGATATTCTAGAACCCAAAGGATCAAATAACCTTTTGAACTAATGGTTGCACCAAAAAGGCAAAGTAACTCTTTTCTAGCCTGAGGGTCCTGATCTATAACTTCCCAAAAAGCTACCTTTGCTCAGGACACTGTTATTCTGTTTACATCTTACATATATTGTATATATGAATATATACAAAGTGCATTTATGGAAAATGAGTACTAAAAATCTACAAATCACGGGACCAGTTGCCTTGAAGCAGCAGAGGAAGAAGGTTATTTTACAAAAGAGAGAAGTCAGAAGTGCTGAGCCGCCTTCACAGAAAACAACCGCAGAAAGACAGTCCAGAATCAGAATCCTCTTCCTCATGAAACCACAGGCTCTTCTGTTTCTTCTTTTGGACTCTGAGCTCAGCAGACCCCAGAAGCCTCATTTTACATAGCACCCCCTTTTCTAATTAAGGGAAATGCTCACTTCCTTATCCTACTGAACTTCACAATGAATTCTTGCATTCAGCATTGCTGAAAGAAAATGACTCAGGTATAGATAGATAATAAGAATTGCCCACAATAGGAAGAAATATATGTTATACATTCTAACACATGGTGGACAAATTTATAGGATATCATTAAAAGTTTAGGAAATAGTCTTATCTAAAAACAATATTTTCTCTCTTGTATTATTTTCCTTAGCATAGTATGTAGTCATTGTATTTCATTTCCTGGTGTATATCTAGTAAAGTGAATGTCCATCAACCATCAGGAAATCAGTAGAGTTGGCATGTCTGTTTAAAAACAATTGACGCCTAAAAACTATTAACCATGGCAGTTTTATAGTCAAATATTAGGTTGAGAAGGGTCAACACAGTTTAAAAACAAAATGTTCTCATTTGATAATCACTGCTGAACATTAGTCAACTACATTTTTTATGACTTACACATACTTTATTCAGCACAAACTCTGAAGTAGTTTGAGTGCTTAGCACTGCCATTTCCTATTAAAAAATTTTTAAACTTCGGGTTATTGTAGAAAATTCTCTTTAAAAAGGTAAATGCAGGAAACACCTCATTTAAGAAACTGAACGGGACATTAAATTATATGCCTACATTCTAATTTAATTTAATAGAAGACATTGCTACACTGTATTAAGTGAAGTGTTACAAGAACTTAAGTTTTAGTTTTTTCCCCTGACAGGACCTTAACTGAAAACCCTAGTGGCCAAACTCTATACCCTGACTTTGAGAATCGACTCGCTTTACTTTCTGTCAGCTCTTCTGAAAGTGTGCCACCAAAAAGGAAGGGAAAAAAATCATTTTAAACATTTTGCCAAATTGGTGAATTGGTTAAAAAATACTTTATGCTGAACAGCACAAATAAATGCCCAAATTACTCTCCCTTTGATATTAACCCCCCCCCCCCCCCATACATTAACAGGGACTAGTAAAAGACATCTGTTATGTAGAATTTTTTGTTAACAAGATTTATTGAAACCAGATCACTACAGCTCTGTTACTCTGGGCCAGCTGCTGGGATCTGGAAATACCTTTGTTACAGAGGACCGGATGTACTGATGCTAATCATTACGACAGGGTTCTACCAGCACAAGATTTATTAGGACCTGTAAGCAAACAGCACCTGAGAAAGGCTGATAGTAAGGCAATTCCATGTGAAGATTGCTTACCTGTTCAGCAGGCCTGTCATGTGCTCTCGAGGCAATGGAAGGGCCTACATCTGCAGGCTCTATTCCAAGTCAGTGCAGTGACCAGAGAAAAAGAAGGAAAGTTGTGATTGAGTACTTAGGGGTCAGTGTATATGATATCTGTACAAAGTTAAATGCTCATCCAAGTCGGCTTCTCAGAACCAGTAGTCAGTAAAAAAACCTTACTGTATCTCTGATCTGTCCACCTGCAGGTTTCTAATGCTATTTCTTAAAAAAAATAAATAAATAAAAGGAAAGAAAGAAAGAAAGAAAATGCTTTTAGAAATAGAGCAATGCATTACTCAGTCAATAGAAATGAATAGCAGTCCTTCATTAACAAAGGAAATTGCCTTTCACCTCCATTTCAGAAGAGGAGATGGAGTATTTATTTGTGCTGAAAAGTCTCTTTTCTCTTTCACAGACTGCATGTTCTTGGTACTCTGGGATAGCAGTTATAAGCAAACAAGCAAATATAGCCCTTCCCCAAGAAGACAAAACCAGACCTTTTAATATTTTATCTTCTGTAAACCATTGGACCATGTAATCTGGAAAGTTAAATGAAATTTCTGTGACCAAAAGACACCCTCTTGAGTTTTATTTTTTATTTTTATTTGAAATGTGTTCTGCCTTTCTAAAGAGTGTTTGTGAATTGATGTGAACGAAACTTTGTTTACTGGTATCTGAAAATTCCAGGTTTGTAGGCCTTTTATGTCAAACTAGATGTCATTGAGGCAGTCGAAGGTCCAAGGTAGAATTTTAGAAGAGCGACAGGAAAAGCAGAGAGCTAGTTTTCTTCTAAAGACTCTGGTAACATAAACGTTTGTATAGATTGCTATCTTTTAAAAAGATGCCAACGTTCTTTTCTTGCCCAGCTAACAGATAGCATGAAAGAAAGTCGCTTAATCTAAAGCAGCCGTCTATAAATCACCATCTATAAGTCCGGGTCTACTGGTGTCATTACTTTGCACTTTTACATAAGTGGTTTTACTACTACAGCTCAAAGCAAGCTCAGTTTTAAATCATTACTATAGGCCATTTGATCATTTGGGGTATATTTTCCTACAGTTTTTAAAGTAGCCTCTTGAAAGAAAACAGCTGACACTAAGTACATAGAGAGATTCATTTGCTGAGACTTTTGGATACCAGTAATTAGTAAAAAATATTTGTGTTTGTAATCAACATTTGGAATACAACTTGCATAACCTCATAATATCTTGAATACCAAACCTGCAAATTTCCCTATTGTAAACTTCCTAGAAAAAAAATTAATTAAGCTTGAAACACATGTATCAGCCCAAAGAAGAGTTTTTGTGGGAAGAGTTTAAATTTATATAATTGTCATACATTATTTTACCAAAAACAGAAGAAAAGGATGTGTGATGCTTTCCAGTGACTTCACAACTTTGGGGGAGAAGCTGCTGGGCCCTGTCAAGGCAGCCAGACCTGTTGAAAGGAACAGAATGGATGGAAATTTGAAACAAAACGTTCAGTGGAAAAGTTACAAATTGTGACAGAAAGTTTTGTTTTGTGCAGGAAAGTCTATTTTACTGAGATTATCAAGTGTGTAATTCACATTTTTTAAGTATAGAAAAGTATTCAGATAGGGTCTTTTGCAGGATAATATTCTTCAAATACCATGGGATTTTAGGCATAAAATAAGGAGGAAATGTTTTATTATGATAAATTGCCTTTCTTGTTAAGAATTTAATATCAATGTCAAATTTTGATGGCTATGATACTATGACAGTTTTTCAGAATTAAGATTCCCAATCTAAAGGGTGAAGTTGTAGAAAATTAGTTGCTTCTTCTTGTCTATTTGAGTAAAATTATTATCTTAAATTATAGATTTATAAAATTTTTAACATGTTTTGAAATTTACAAATGTAAAACTATGTTAGAAATTCAAAAAATTTTCACAAAAATTCACAAAATCCTAAAAAACCAAACTTACTGATCAAAGAGGAAATATTTCCTTAAATAAGTTAGTAATTAGCATCAGAAATAAAGGCTCATAGTTCATCAATACATTTGTAATTTTTGCCCTCTATGATTGGTAAATTAGTGTGGCATATGTATCCTTAAAACATGCCCAGAATCTAGAAAAATGCTCTATGCTAGAAAAATCTCAGGGCCCCAGCTGCTTCCTTTTGTCTGCAAATGGTCACACAGTGGCAGGAGAGGCGTCCCGATAGCATCCCTAGCCACCAGCTTCGGGAACCCTCACTATACACCTGAAAGACAGTATGTCTCCAGAGAGAGGCAGGTGTTCTCATTTTCTTTGCTAAAATCTGAACTTTTTCTAGGTTCACAAAAGAAGAAGAGAGGGAAAGGAAAGGAGAGAAAATACTCAGCGTTTTCTACATCCATTGTGCCATTGAATAAGCAATCCAGGTCCACAGTGCATCTCTGAAACTAGGGTTCCAATGTTTTTGAATTCAGAAATTTGGAGGATTTAGGAAAGTCAATATTGCTTATCCCCGCCACCCCCCCCCCCCCCCCCCCCCCCGCCCCGGCAGGGACTGGTTACTGCTCCTGCACCAGCACGGATGTGCGACCACATGGGAGAGAGGAAGGTCAAGGGTCATCCTGCGGGACAGGTTAGGTTGCCACCAAGCGGGTTGTTTGTTTCTTAGCACTTTGCAGATTTTGGAGCTGTGGATAGCGAGGAGCTGTGGATAGCGAGGAGCTGTGGATAGCGAGGAGCTGTAATACTCTTTTTTACTTATGAAATATCTCTCCCTGGAGAACTTTACCCTCATGATACGCTCAGAAAATATGGAGGCGTTAGTGTGACACTAGCACAGTGATGGCGAACCTTTTGAGCTCAGCGTGTCAGCATTTTGAAAAACCCTAACTTAACTCTGGTGCCGTGTCACATATAGAAATTTTTTGATATTTGCAATCATAGTAAAACAAAGACTTACATTTTTGATATTTATTTTATATATTTAAATGCCATTTAACAAAGAAAAATCAACCAAAAACATGAGTTCGTGTGTCACCTCTGACACGCGTGTCATAGGTTCGCCATCACTGCACTAGCACAAACTTACCGTTTCTGAGTTTCAGGTTAGTCCTTCGTGTCACACTGCTATAACTTTCAAGGTCGCCTATTCTCTTTATTGTTTCAGTTCCAGTGCACACATTCAAAAACACTCGTTTCGGGGAAGATTCTTCCACGCTGAGCATATCCCCTGTGCCCCAGGTTTATCCTGCCCATTATGAAATCTCATTGGATCTGAAGGGAATCTTCTGAACAGCATTTCCTCGTCTTTTGTAGGAAAACAAACACATTGTGGATTTTGCAATCCTCCTAGCAAATTTAACGTTTTTATTTCTTCACGTTATGATGGCTCAGTGAAATTTGTTGTTGCTCTTATCTGTGGTAAATTCCTATTTGAGGTATTGATAGAAATCTTAGTGTTACCTGCTGTAGATCATGGGAACTCTGCGTGTTTTATGAGCAGTGCAGGCAGTAGAAAAGATGCAGCATCAACCCCCCTCTATCAAAGACACCGAGAGACCACATTTTTGCTGGCAGCACTAATAACTACCCAGATGTTTGGGATAAGATCTGGTTAATATTAAAAATAAGAAGACTTCAGTTTTATTCCCGGTTTAGCAAATGACTGTCTCAGAGCCCTTTTTCCTTTCTTTAAGAAGTGATCACTGTTTAGGGTGTTTTATAAGTTGGCATTTATAAGGTGCACTGAACTCTGGGGGGGTGGTGGCTGAGTAGGGGACCCTGAGAGAGGAAGCTGGGAGCTTTCAGCACATTTGTTAGGATTTAGCTCTTCATGTCTCTGGAGATAGAGTGATCAGTCTTCCGCTGGGGCAGCTTTCTGTACTGCGGCCACAGAGTTTGGCCGGCTCCCTGACAGGACTGACTACCTCTCAGTTACTCCAGATGTTTACAGACAGCAGAAAGGCAAATAGAACATTTCTACATCGATGTCCTTGGGGAAGGTTTAAGGGCTATGGATCCCTTCCAGAACGTAATGGATTTGGACGGGCTTCATGCCTTAGTGATTTCTTGTTGTATTTGTCTGTGTAACCTCGCCCTGGGGGAAAGCTTGAGAGCCCACTGCAAGCTCCAGCGAGGAAGTCAAACCTGGGCCTGTCATCAGGGAAATTTGTTTGCCAACAAACTAGTGTTTGGTGGTAAGACAATCCCTTCTTCCTTCAACTCCTTCCTTCCCCAAATAAACTGTAGACGTGATGAGAGTGACTAAAGCCAAGCTCAAACTTCAGCTTCATTGCCTTTCTCACAGTTTCATCCCTAAAAAGTTCATCCCTAAAAAGTGCCTTTTGATAGACATTTAAGGTGCCATGCTAGGCACTGATGAATCAGTGACTCCACTCCCCTCTCTCAGGGACCCTATTATAGCTAAATAGGGGAGAGAAGATCCAGAAATTCATCCTTGTGGGCTCTCAAGTATTTGGTGAACCGAATATTTGCTCTAACTGTGCCTTAACAGCATATGAATAAAGATTCCAAACCCTGCTTGGGAATTGAATTTTCCTGACCCCGGAGCTTACCTGTTTGAAACCTCCAGTGGCTGACATTGTCTACTGGATCAATTTGAATTCTATCAGCCTGACAGTGCAGGACCTCAAAATTTTGTGCCTAATCTTTTTATTTAGCTTCATTGCCTCTTATATACTATCCACTCTAATTGATCCCTTTGGTTCAGATTACATGGCCTCCATGCTCTGCTGTATTCCATTGAGGAGATCCATGACAGTCCTCCCCTTTTCTCCTTGCAGACCCTACTCCAAAGCCTATTCCTACACCAGAGTCCATAGGGGCTCCTTCTTTCTTCTGAACTTTTAAATTTTGTTTGAATCTACATGATCAAACACTGCTCATATTGTCAGTTACCTGGCCATTCCTTCCTCTGGCCTCCCACACTAAATTGTGAGCCCCTTTTAGCTGAGGACTTTGGCTCATTGTTTTTGGGGATTTTTTTTGTGGGGTTTTTTTTTGTACCCCGACCATACCTTCCACATAGCAGGGGCTCCAGAAATGCCTCCAGCTTGTTGGTTATTAATTGACAAATTCTTGCCTTCCCACTTAGATGAAAACAGTTCCAGTACTTGGATTTATTGACTCAATAACAAGTTCAACTTTTCCTTCTGGGTGGTTGTTCAAAGCCAGAATTTGCAAACACCCACTACCACTGTTTCTTAGTCCACCTGAAAAATGCCCTTTCTGGGAACAGCTATAATGTCACCACCCACCACACATGTGTTTCTTTGTCACCACATACATGAACTGAAAGTATTGGAATGGTTTTGCCCAGTGCCACTTGGTATCGGAAGGGCAACTGCTGTTCCATTGCTGTGGGCAGCATTCCCAGCTAGGTGGGGACTCGGGAGGACACGTCCTCCAGTTAGCCATCTGAGCATTGGCGGGGGGAGGGGAGGAGTTGTTGTCCATATGCCTCAGGAGCTCCCGTCTATGACTGTAGTCTTCCTTCCTTCCTTCCTTCCTTCCTTCCTTCCTTCCTTCCTTCCTTCCTTCCTTCCTTCCTTCCTTCGTATTTCCTTATTGAGCTGCTAGCTCACCGCTTGTTAGATGTTACTGCCCAAGGTCCCTGTGGCCAGTGTTTGCCTTGTTTGGGGTGAGCAGCATGGAATCTGCTAGACTGTGGTCCAAGGAAGGATGAGCGTCATGGACTCTGAGAGGCCTTGGTGGACCGGTATAGGGAAACACCCTTTAAATAGAACCTCCCCCAGTGGATACCACTAGTTGCCTCTGGAGGTAGAGAGTGGGCGCAAACACCCAGAAATCTGTCCAGAGGGGAGCCAAGCATTTGAAGTGCACTGGTTACATGAGGAGCAGTTAATGTGTCATCTGTATCTGAGAACATGCGAGTGTGTGGGAAAAAGAGTTTCTGGGGCCTAACCTCCTCCTCTGGTATAGCAGACTATACCAGATAGTCTACTTCACATTTCCAGAGTAATTTCCATTTCTAAGTTATTTGTCATCTTCCAGAAAGCAGGTTCTAACGTGTGGTCAACCCTAGCAAAGAAAATTGGCATGTGTGTTAGTGAAGGAGTAACTCCCTGGGGAAAAGCCGCCAGGTGGCCCCTCCTTGGAGCCCCAGGAGCCCATAGCAGCGCCCCAAACCAGGCAGGCCCTGGTGACCCTTCTCCCAGGTTCGGGCTACTCAGGGCCTCGGTCTGTGTGCAGGGTTTGAGAAGGAACCACAGCCACGTGTGAGCTCTGGGCTCTGCATGTTGAGTGTGCTTTTCCTCTTCAGTAAGTTAGTAAGTAAGTAAGTAAATAAGTAAATACATATAAGGAAAGCACTCCTTCCTTCCACCACTTTTCATTAAAGGGGAACCCATGTGCGGTCTCACCGTGAGGCCTGGTGCATGGTCGCTGGAGGGTGAGTGAGTTTCTTGGCATTCCCTCTGTCTCCGCCCCTGTCTTGCAGCAATGAGGTGGTGAGGAGCGACTTGAAGAAGCTGCCAGCACTTCCCACCCAAGCCCTGAAGGAGCACCCTTCCCTGGCCTACTGGTAAGCTGCTTCTCTCCCAGGCATCTTCTCCAGGAGCGAGCCCTTCTCGGGGTGTGTGAGGCTCCCGACCAGAGCCTCCTCCCGGCCACGCAGGGTCACCCCAGACCCCAATTGTATATTAAATGCCTGGGGTCTCCGTGAAACCCGGTTCTGCATTTATTTGAATGACGCAGTATGTGTGACACTTTCCTTTCCCCATTTTCTTTCATTTTAAAAAAAGAAAATCCTCTAGAGTTTCCCGTTGAAAGCTTCCCTCCTTGGAGATCCTTTCATGTGCTGCTTGGGTTTCCTTGTGGAATCCCCTCTTTGATGGCAGGATGTGCGGGGGCTTGAGTTGGGGGAGGGCTGCAGGGGTTTTTCTTAACAGAAGAGCAAGATTGATTCTTTCATTTCCCCACAATGTTTCATGTCTCCTGTGTTAGCTGCCATGAAACATTAAACCATAGTTCATCTGTCAGGCCTGAAACTATTGATTCCGAGTGAGTCGGGTGTCTGAAAGGTGCCCAGATTGGGGGTTGGGTCACAGTGGAGCGGGGCTTGCATTCCTGGGTCCTGTGTTGAATTCTGCTGGGCGCATGGACCCTGACCCTGTCCCTAGAAAAGCACAGTGCAGCTTCCCCATATTCCTTCTGACTCCTTACCAAACAGCATCGGAACTGCTTTTATAAAACACAATTTAAAATCCCAGAACAAGTCTATCCTGATAAACTATAACGTGACTCTTACAAACACTTCTGTGATGTGCTTTGTAAAGTTTACAGATTCCTCACAGTTCATCTTATCTCTCGCTTTTCCAGTCCCGCGGGGGCTTGAAGGGATTCCTGGGCTGGGGTGGGGCGATCTGACGCACGGCACAACAGGAGTAAACGCCAGTACAAGCCATTTCTCCCCGCGAGGCCCGGGATGGGCAGCTGGGCAGGAACTGAGAGAGCTATGTGGGCTGGCACCCTGATTTCATCCCTCTGAATGCTTTCATTGCCATTCTTCCTTTGATAACTAGTGGCTTTATATCGTGTCAAAGATGGAATCTGTTGCATGTGTCAGCTCCCGGACTTCCAGCCTGGCCATCTGCACCTGTGAACCCCAGCAGATGGCATCCCGTCCCCGTGTTCCTGGAACACTATTGCCTTCTCCCCAGTTCTGTAGGCCCCTGGGCCTTATCTGCTCCCTCCCACCCCCGCCCAAGCTGTTTCTTTTCAGGAAACCAGTGGTGAAGGAGCTAGAGACATAAGGGTTTAACAATGTGAGCGGAACTGTTGGCAGGGACTAATGTTAGTGGGTTGTTTGGGAATCAGAGTTGCTTGTAGCCTAATCCATTTCTCAGATAGCTCCTCATTCATTTGTTTCCAAACATTTTTTATACCCCATGCTTATTTCAGAGTTATGAACTCCTCTCTCCCCTCTAACACACTTCTCTCCCCAAACCTTCTGTGTCTCTATATCTCTGACACACAAACGCCTTCCTTCCTGTTCACAGGTTCTCTTTGGTCAGTAGGACATCTTCCTCTCCATCCACATCTGTAACTGTCTTTTGAGAACACCCCTCCGTTTCTGTGGCCATGCCAGCACCTCCCCCATCCCTGTTTAGACCCACAGACACCTGGCCACCATCTCAGTGCACCTGAGGATGCAGGACCAGGGAGGGACATGCCCTCAGGCTTTACAACCCAGGTGATAAACAAATAAGCCAGTAGCATGGGCCATCCTGATGATGAATTGTTTAAAAACACCAATTAACAAATGGGCCTTTACCATATTTCATTATCGTTGGCTGGTTGTGGTTGGCTTTAACATTCCAGCCTAACTATTTCAATTTTTAAAAAGCAGAGACGCCAGGAAAGGGATAAATGCTGATCATGCTTCTAATAGATGTAGACTGGAGACAGAGCCAGCCTCCCAAGCTTAATAGACGTTTTCCCACTCTGCCTCAGCGTCACCTCTCATCTGCAGGCTTAACCATGACCCTTTGTAGCTAGAGTAGGCCTTCATTCACGCCTCACATTACAGTCTCCATCAAGTTGCCTATAGTTTCGAATTGCCTGATCATTCCGAAATGAAGGATGTGCATTTGCTGTTCTTCGGGGCCCTCCTGTTCTCCCTGGCCTTTGCAGATGCAATGGACAAGCTTGGGCCTAAATAAGCCATAGGGAGCTCCATCCCACTCGTGAGGGGAAGCATCGTGGCCCGGTGAGCAGAGCTGCAGGTCTAGAACCTCGGCCAAGTCCCTGCATCGCGGGGAGCTCCAGTTACTCTGCTGCCTCGATTCCCCACCTGGGAAATGGGATGAACCATACCAGCCTAATGTGACTGTACTTGAAGGAGAAAGTAAACTGTTACATAAGGCAATTTAGAAAGTAGTGAGAGGTATATCATAACACTAAGTAACAGGGCAGTAATCTTTCTGCTAGTTTTCCCCATGCCTTTAACAAACTAGGACTTCTCACTCTACGTGATTCCCCTTCCAGGGAGGCATCTGGGGCATAAAATTATATGCTGAGGGCCACAGAACCAGTCAGGATCAGGTCCCTGACCCGGATTCTCTCCAGTGCCTAGTTTGTGAATGCTAGCCCACCGCATGGGGCGGAGACATCTTCCTTTGCTTCAAACAAGGGCAGGCCCATGGCTCCTCCAAGACACGAAACTGTGTCTCTATCACCTGATTTGCCTTTGCATCTCCCGTGTCTCCTGGACCCCTCCTCTGCAGAGGTTCTTTAACTTAGTGACATGACCCAGCCCAGGGTCAGGGCACAGCTAGCTCCAGTCACTTCTCTTTTTTCTATATGAACTGCCTTGTCCTCCAAATAGTGTCTTACTATTCTGTTTACTCTGGCTGATAATTATTCCCTTGAGTCCCTAGCATCAGTCTGGGGTAGTTGGGATACTGCAAAGCCCTTGGTCCATCTGTAACTTCCGGAGGAGGGGCCAGAGCAGGGTGGGAGGCAGGATATGTTCCTGGTCAGCTGTTTGGCACATGGGACCACAGTGTTTCAATTGGTGCAAAAGGAATGGGGAAGGTGAGGAGGGAGAAGGGAGATACTGTGGCCTCACAGATGGTCTCAGACAGCAGGAGAGACAGGGTAAGGGCCCTGCAGCTGTCAGGCACGTTGAGAACCCATGGTCAGGCATTCAGGCAGTGTTTCTGGCTCAGTGGTGTTTTCCCTGAGCCTCAATTGTGTTCAGAGCTGCAGCACTATATGGATTTTCATCTCTCCAGCTCAGCCAGGTCCTCTCTCTCAGAGCTAAGAAGGAAATAGGCTCATATATATACTGACTTGCTTGACCCCGGATCTAGGAGTTAACCCCACAAAATTCCAGATCATGTGGTAGGAAACGTGCCAAAGCAGTGTGGATTCAATGGGTAGGTGGGGAGGAATCTGGAAAGGCAACCCTGGGATGTCCTGACCCACCTCTGCATGTCTGTTGAGGCTGGTGTCTACCCAAAGAGGATGCTTCTAGAGAATTCTGTCAGAAGAGGGTTTTGTCACACTCCATGCAGAACCTTCATGGTGTGTGGGTGCTGAGGAGAAAGAGGCTGCATCTTCCCTTTGAGGACAGAAGGTGCCCAGATGCCACAGGAACAGCTCTCCAGCTAGAGGAAGGGCCCTCAGAGGATCCGACCCCAGTTCCTGGTGTATATGAAGGCACTTTCTTGTGAAGAGTCAGACCACTTTACATGCACCAAATTTCAGAACACTAGAGTGAAGAGATATTCATAAAGATTAAAATAGTAAGTGAAAGGTAAATAAATTACCCCTAAGTAGAAGGTAAGGAACTTATAGGACAGTGATGGCGAACCTTTTGAGCTCGGCGTGTCAGCATTTTGAAAAACCCTAACTTAATTCTGGTGCCGTGTCACATATAGAAATTTTTTGATATTTGCAACCATAGTAAAACAAAGACTTATATTTTTGATATTTATTTTATATATTTAAATGCCATTTAACAAAGAAAAATCAACCAAAAAAGTGAGTTCGCGTGTCACCTCTGACACGCATGTCATAGGTTCGCCATCACTGATATAGGACATGTTACCCCCTGAAATGGTCTAGCTGGAAAAGAAGGGGTGAAAAAGGCTGCAGATCAGTTCTGGGATAAGTTAATAGTAGATAAAAAAGATCCACCACTGAGATCTTGAAGGTCCATCCCTAGGATCTCAGTCCGTCATAAGGTTCCAAGGCCATATGCCAGGTCACAAGGCCTAGGCTTTTGGACCTGACTCCTTACTTAGCAGGTGGAATGTGCCTCCCCTGAGACTCGCAAGCTTATCTCTGTGCTTCCAAAGGCAACAGTAGGAGCAGCCACAGCTCCCACCTGGCTGGGCCCAGAGACACTTATCAGAGAGGCCCCTCTAGCCCTCCACCCTGTCAAAGAAGTGTTTGGCTAGCCATTAGCGCCCAAGGCAAGAGCTGATCTCTTCTTGTTTGGGAATTACATGTTCAGAAGATAAAAAGGGCGTTCCTTCTGAGCCTTTCTTCTTGGCCTCATGCTTTGTGTTAACTAGGCCCTAATTCCAAAACTTTCCTTTCCTCCATGGAAGCTCCCCACCTTGACATCTGATGCAGGGGAGGTAGGCGTGGATGTTCTGGTGAGGTTCTGGTGCTCTGCCTTCCACCGACCAGTCGATCCTCTTCCCATCCCCTGTCCCCTGCCCTTTCCAACTGAGATGCCTGCTCCCCACTTCTTCCGCTTCTCTCATGGAATCATGTCTTGCAAGGAACTGACCCAAAACCTGAGTTCTAATCTTAATTCTGTGACGATAAGTCCAAGATAAAGACAGTGAGAATCCTCTGAGGGGAAAATGGACTTTTTAAATCAGTTTGGAAATGCCACTTCAGGACAAATCCTTTTTCCAGGAGTTGTTGGCTCCTTGGAGCTTCTCAGGAGCTTCTGGGGCTCAGAAGAAGCATCTCCACTCAGCAGGTGCTCAGCTGTTGACTTAGTGTGATAACAGAGCCCTTTTCTTGTACTTGCAGTGAAGACCGAGTGATTGAGCACTATAAGAAACTGAATGGCCAGACCAGAGGTCAAGCTATTGTGAAGTAAGTGCCCCCAGTGCTCCTGAGATCGTGTTATGTCAGAGTGTTCAGTTCTTCTCAGAAAGCCATATCTCCGGGGTTGGGGGTAAGGGGGTGATTCAAGTTAATTTCCAAGTAAATAATCACTCCAAGAACTTTATCATGCACACACACACACACACACACACACACACACACACACACAAATATGTACATGATAGTTCTGCCAAATAACCACCCCATGTGTGTGTGTTGTCTTCCCAGCTACATGAGCATCGTGGAGTCTCTCCCAACCTACGGGGTTCACTATTATGCAGTGAAGGTAAGTGAATTCATTTGATGATGGTTGTTAAGCCTGTCATAAATTTTAAAAAAGAATCTCATTTTTAAAAAAAGTTTCTTGAAGATTTTTGGGGGCATGGAGGTTGGGGAGGACTTGGTCAGGAAGATTGCAGCTTCAGAGGGATGAGAGCAACCTTTCCCTAGGCTAGTAGGACTGGATTCAGTTACTCTCCAACACTCAGCTTTGCTTTTGAAAAGTGGGTATGACAGATCCCTACCTCCTTTCATTCTCAGAAGGACCCTGGAAGATCAGGGTCTCAGAGCCTCTCAGTAAGAAGATTCCATCGAAATACATGGAACTGTAGAGAACAGAAACTTTAAGCGGAATCAACAGTGTTTTTCTTGGTGGTCAAATGCCACACAGGCAACTTGAGAGGTGGACTGGGTTGTCAGCTGACAAATGGAATGAAGGACTAAGAAGACAGGATCTGTCTCCTTCAATATTGTGATGACAAGTCCAATGTGACATGGACCCCATTCTAAATTCTCTTTAACTTTATTCATAAATCCCATATTGGGATCCCTTCTTTGAAATAATAGATAATGATGTACCCATGTGTCCTTTCCTATGATGAGAAAGCATAATTTCCCTTCCTTCCTTTACCCCAACATGAAAAGTTTAATAAGTCATTGCCTCCAGGCCAAAAAAGAGCAGGAAACAGTTCTGAATTCAAGATACTTTCACCAGACAACCTGAGATTCTCTTGCTCTTCTATTAGTTTCTTTTTTCTTGTTTCTGCCCAACTGTATTTTTAATTTCTGTAGACTAGACCATGTGCCATGTTTTATTCATCTGTGTCATCTGTGCAGCCTGCACACTTTGCATGTCCTTGGTATGCATTTAATTGCCTGTATCATCCAGTAAACTGCAGGCATTTGATGGCAAACACTGTGTTGCATTTGGTTATATATTATTGGAACCCAGTGTAGTGCCTGGCACATGGATTTACTGAGTGTTTATTGAAAATTGAATTGAGTAGTTGAATGTATACATTTCCATCATGGGAACAAGTATTGGAACACTCTTTGTGGAGCCCAGTTCTGAGGCATATGAAGGGACTCAGCTCAGCTCAGGATCTCTTAAAGCCTGAAGTGGTTACGTTCTTCCTGATGTCCTACCATAGTTCCTCCTACCAATGGAAGCTCTTTTTTTTTTTTTTTTTTTTTAATTCTCACCTGAGAATATGCCTCCATGGATTTCTAGAAAGAAAAAAGAGGCGGGGGGGGGGGGGGGGGGGGGGGGGGGGGGGGGAGAAACATCGACCCGTTGCCTCCCACACCCTCCCAACTGGGGATCAAACCCACAATCTAGGTATGTGCCCCAACCAGGAATTGAACCTGTGACCTTCTGGTGTACAGGGCAATGCTCCAGCCAGCTCATGCCCCCAGCCAGGACCCAGCAAAAGCTCTTAATCCCTCTTCATCTCGTTCACAGAACTCATAGAACCATCACAACCATCCCTGCCCTTCTCAAGCCTAAACTGTAGCATGTCATAAGGAATGTGATGTAATCTTTTGAGCTATCTCTGATCCCAAAAGAGAAAGATGAATTCTCTAAGGAGATTACCCCGTGTAAGGCCGTGCCCTGGAATGTGGCCATTGAAGTCAGTGGGCAGTCAGTTGGGTTTTACATGAAAAGAGGCTCAAAATGCACTGTGCTGGCTAAGCCCATTTCCACTTTGTTACCACAAAGGAAACATAAGGATCCAACAATAGTTCCTGACATTACAAGAGGCATTTCACAGAAAGCACACTGTCTTTCTCTTTTGTGAAAATAGTCTTTGGGGATAGGTAGCCAGGGGGCTGCTTTCAAGAATGGAAACCAGGAACTCAGGAATTCCTGAACCACATTCTCTGTTTGTTCTTAGTTTGATCTCATCTCCATCGCTTATAATTGAAATAGAGATTAAAAATTTTGTTTCTCTAACTACCCCCACAAAAATCTTCTAGCTATTGAAAGACTATAGAGATTCACTGTTAATGATGAAGATGGATTGAAATAGATAGATTGGAAGTCTTTAAGATAAGGCTTCACCTAGTCTTTTACTTGCTTATTACACCCATGTTCCATTTCTTCATCAGCCCTGGAGCTTGACAAAAAGGTGGCCTCTGATATCTATGATTTCTGCCTTCCAATAAAACTTCAGAAATGTGCTCGCTTCTTTGCAGTGTTAGAAACCAGCAGCAGGCCTTGTGACTTTCAGAGTGCCAAATGCACGTGTGGGTTTGGATTTTGGAATCTCCTGGCATAAGCAAATGCTCTCCTGCTTTCTTGGAAAACAAACAGGAATCCAACAAGCCTAAACCACCGTAGCAAGACCCCCTGTTTGGTGGCCTCGCAGATGCCATATCCTATGGTGTGGTGACAACCCCTACCTAGTCAACTTAGCGTTGCCACAGCATTGGGTCTCTTTGATGTCCTGTTCTCTGAAACCACTGCAGTGCAGAGGCAGGGACCGGGGTTTTATAGCTTTAAAAAACTTTTAAAGAAATCTTATACCCTGAAACTTTTCTAAAAATTCAAAATATCTTTCTTTTGCCCTTTAGCTTCATGCTCACCTTGAAATAACTCATGCCTCACAAGTATTTGGTATTTGAAAACCATGAAGCCAATTTTGAGTTTTCAAGACATTTACAATGGGGTGTATTCGGTGATTCATCGATGTGGCAATTAGGACAAATCTGGGGAAAGGCTGCTTGATAGGCCCCCTGTCAGCTCCTAGCATTTGGGAGCTTGAATTAACAGCTCAGTCATCCTACTTGAATGTAGAATTACAGCTTACAGTCTGGTGCCAAGAGGTCTCTGTTAAAGGAGCAAACAGAGGGAATTGGTGTTTCTAATTCAGTCCTCAGAACGTCTAGGCTTCAGTGTTGCTGCTTTGTCCAAGAGCACGAGTCACACAATCCTGCTGGCACCCTGCTGTCCTCTTAGGGTGAGCAGGGCTGCATGGAGAGCACCTGCTCGCCCGCCCTTGCCCTCCTGGGGGGAGGGAAGGGGCCTTAGTAGAGCAGGACTGACCCTTTGCTGTAGTTTATTCTTATTTAAAATTAGAGGAATCATAAATATAAGTTACTAAGTGAAAGAAGCTCATCTAAAAAGCTACTGTATGGCCTGGCCAGTGTAGTTCAGCAGTTGAGCATTGACGCAGGAAATAAGATGTTGCCAGTGTGATTCCTGTTTGGGCACATGCCCGTGTTGTGAGCTCCATCCCCAGTAGGGGCTGTCCACGAGGCAGCCAATTGATGATGTTCCTCTCTCATCAACGTTCCTATCTCTCTCTCCCTCTCCCTTTCTCTCTCTCTAAAAATCAATAAAAACATATTTTTTTAAAAAAGCTACTGCATGATTCCAACTCTATGACATTCGGAGAAAGGAAAACTGGTTGCCAGGAGCTGGGAGGGAGTGGAGGAGTGACGAATAGTGGAGCACAGAGGATTTTTAGGACAGTGAAAATACTCTGTGTGATGTTATAATGGTGGATACGTGTCAGTATGCATTTGTCCAAACCCATGGAATGTACAACACTTAGAGGGAACCCTAATGTAGTGGACTTGGGGTGACGTGGATTGTCATGTAAGAAATGCAGCACTCTGGGGGGATATTGATAGTGGGGGAGACTGTGCATGTGTGGGGGTAGGGGGTGGGCTGGAAATCTCTGTCCCTTTCAATTTTACTGTGACCCTAAAAGTGCTCTAAAATTTTTTTAAATTATTTTTTTGAGGAGTGGTCATCCCTGTTCCATGGTCCTTTCTAGCTCTGAGCTGATGACAGTTTCTCTGTTCAGAAGGCCGTTTTATTAGAATGCTCAGCACCTCAGATTTCCCCTTGTGGTGCCCAGCACTGAAAGCCTAACGTCTCAGGAGAACAAAGAACAAGGCATTGCTACTTACTCATGAAGGGGGAAGGACCGTGGCTGTGCTGCTGGGTAGGAACCGAGCTGGGTCCTCGGCCAGGGCACTTTCTAGGGCACCTGTTCCTATCCCTGAGCATCATCTGATGACTGGGCACATCTGCTAAGGTAAAGTGTGGAGAGATGGGCTCCGTTCACTTCAAGGAGTTTACATTTCCTTGTCTTGAGATGAACCAGGAGGTCTTCTGTTTGTGCTTATCTTCTCTGTCCCATACTTACGCATATCCTGTTGGTGTCCTAGGACAAGCAGGGGATCCCATGGTGGCTGGGACTGAGCTACAAAGGAATCTTCCAGTATGACTACCATGACAAAGTGAAGCCACGGAAGGTACGTGCTCGCTTTTGTGAGACAGAGAGGAACAGAGGAAAAGTGAGTAAAATGTTATGCCGTGCAGCCTGAGGGCCTCTGGGCTCACCACGCCCTTGCTACTGTGAGTGTGTGCAAATTACTGCGCAGAAATCTAGCCTGAGCTTCCTGGGTAAATGTTTTTTTCCCACCAATTAGGAAAGTAAGCAGTTATAATTATTTAAGGTGAGACTGACTCAGCTCTCCCTAAGGAAATGGGCGAAAGGACTCTGAGGGATTGTCCTATTCCTTAATTTCTGGGGGTGTTTTGCCTTTGGGAAAGTAGGGGAAGGTCATTCTTAATCCTGAAACTAATCCATATTTTTCCAAAGCGTGCGCGCGTGTGTGCGTGCGTGCGTGCATGTGTGCGTGTGTGTGTGTGTGTGTGCGTGTGTAGGAGAGCTAAAAGAAGAGATTGTAGGTCAAAAAGAGATGAAACATGAGAAGCATTCCTGCAAATCCGGTAAATATTTTATGGCTGGTCAGAAGTGATCAGAAATCTGGGGAAAATCAGGTCATTTGCCAAAAAGAAAGGAAAGCAGAGAGGGATCTGCAAAGTCATTGTGAACACAGAACAGAATGTTTGAAGGGGGCACAGTGCTTGAGTTTTTCTCTGTTTTCATTGACACACATTTTTCAGACCAGAACAAATTGAAAAATTATAAGGGAAAAATATTTCTGAGGCAAGAGCTGTCATTCAGATCCTTTGGCAGAAGATCATGGAGAGAGGCCGGTATATAGTTTAAACCCTGAAATACATATCAAAAGTCTCAAAACCACACTTGCTGTATGAGAGAGAAAGCAATATTGATCCATTATGTCATTCCAGATTGCTCTCCAGGCTTTGTTAGCCACACCCAGGATTGAAATGCACACTGTACAGCTGAGCGTATCTCGTCTATCCTGTTACACCCACTCCCAGCCAGCTCTTTATAATTGAATGGGGGAAATGGCCCGTGTTGGGGAGGATTTTCACTCAATTCATCAGAAGTCAGTTAAGTTCTAAGAAAAGATCGCGAGCAAATGATGTGAAGGAGTTCTGTCGTGGGAACCATTCAGTGGGCATCTGGCTACTCAGAGCCTGTTATTTTGTGGGGCTCTCCCCACACCCTCTAGTGTGCACTTGGATGCTGTGAAATGGGAATTGGACCCTGTGCTCTTATTTTCCCTCTGTTTTTCTTGGTCACATTGTCTCTTTCTTCCTGCTCCCCTCTGCCTCTTTCCCGTATAAATGCCTGTGCTTTTTCTCCTCCAGTTTTCTCTTCACTCCCTCCTTCTTTGTATACTGACTGTCCTCTCTTTTCAACCTGCATGGTGGTTTTTTTCTGCTTTCAAGAACCAAGAATAAATACTCGCAGATCCTTTACCAAAATGCTGGTTATGCTCTATCCAGCTCTTCATTGCCCACACGGGTGGAAGGCCAAGGCCAACGTGGACACTTCAGTTCCATAGCCGAGTTCATTAAAATCCAGCGGTTGAATCCTCCTCTCTTTCTTGGAGCATTTTGAAAGACATGTTAACAAGTACCCATACATTTTCAGTTTAAGTTCTTAATATGTTTAAGTTTGCTTTGTTTCTCTAATTGAGGTACTAATGAAGATTGAAGAGGTAACAAGATAACACTTGGGTATGACACATTCCAAGGGCTCAATAAATTATAACTGATAAATTCAGAGGCTCTTAAGACTCTAAAACAGGTTTCAAGATAAGAAGTAGGAAGTCAGAGGTGTAAATAATCAGCCATTGAGTATGACCATTTACTCTCATTTGTGGAGCTTGCCCAGGTCATTTAACATTCAAAAACGTTAAAAGGTCAATATATTTATTTAGGATATTGGCTCTACTCAGACTGAGTTATTACTTAAAATAAACTATTCTTCTGTAGCCTCTGAGGAAGTAGTTGGGATTCTCAAGTCTCCTGCCAGTGAGGGACAACCAAGCCATCAGGGTCAATGCTGATTCCTTCTTTCCTTCCTTCCTTTCTTCCTTCTTTCCTTTACTCATTTTTATTTCTTTTATTTTTTATTTTTTTTAGAGGAACACAAGTTTTATTTGAAGCAAAGGGGTATAACATGGCCAATCACCTGAACAGTAAATAGATTTCTCTAATACTTTACTATATTACTTTTAATGTTTATTTTCACTATTTTTTGTATTTTTAAATTTTTTAAATTAAATCTTTATTGTTCAGATTATTACAGTTGTTCCTCTTTTTTCCCCCCATAGCTTCCCTCCACTCGGTTGCCACCCCACGCTCTGCCCTTACACACCCCTCCCCACTGTCCTCATCCATAGGTGTACGATTTTTGTCCAGTCTCTTCCCCCACCCCCACACCCCTTCCCCCCCGAAAATAGTCAGTCCACTCCCTTTCTATGCCCCTGATTTTATTATATTCACCAGTTTATTCTGTTCATTAGATTATTTATTCACTTGATTTTTAGATTTACTTGTTGATAGATGTGTATTTGTTGTTCATAATTTGTATCTTTACCTTTTTCTTCTTCTTCCTCTTCTTAAAGGATACCTTTCAGCATTTCATATAATACTGGTTTAGAGGTGATGAACTCCTTTACCTTTTTCTTATCTGTGAAACTCTTTATGTGACCTTCAATTCTAAATGATAGCTTTGCCGGGTAAAGTAATCTTGGTTGTAGGTTCTTGCTATTCATCACTTTGAATATTTCTTGCCACTCCCTTCTGGCCTGCATAGTTTCTGTTGAGAAATTACCTGACAGTCGTATGGGTACTCCCTTGTAGGTAACTGACTTTCTTTCTCTTGCTGCTTTTAAGATTCTCTCTTTGTCTTTTGCTCTTGGCATTTTAATTATGATGTGTCTTGCTATGGTCATTGGATTCCTTTTGTTTGGGGTTCTCTGCGCTTCCTGGACTTGTAAGTCTTATTTCTTTCACCAGGTAGGGGAAGTTTTCTGTCATTATTTCTTCAAATAGGTTTTCAATATCTTGCTCTCTCTCTTCTTCTGGCACCCCTATAATTCGGATGTTGGTACACTTGAAGTTGTTCCAGAGGCTCCTTACACTATCTTGATATTTTTGGATTCTTTTTTCTTTTTGTTTTTCCGGTTGGGTGTTTTTTGCTTCTTCGTATTTCAAATCTTTGACTTGATTCTTGTGATCCTCTAGTCTGCTGTTGGAACTCTGTATAATATTCTTTATTTCAGTCAGTGTATGCTTAATTTCTAGTTGGTCCTTTTTCATAACCTCAAGGGTCTCACTAGATTTATTGATGGTCTCACTTGGCGGTTTTATCGGCAGTTTCTAGAAAATTCTTGAAAAACCTTAAAAGTATGGTTTTGAACTCTATATCCAGTAGTTTGCTTTCCTCCATTTCTGTCATTTGTGACCTGTTTCTTTGTCTCCGCATTTTTTATGCTTCCCTGTGTTGATAGAGTGGCTTTGTGTGCTAGGACCAAGTGGCTCAGCCTCCGCAATTACCTGAGGTGGGCACTCTTGGTGTACCGCTTTGTGGGCTTTGTGCACAGTCTTGTTGTAGGTAAGCCTTGATTATTGTAGGTATCACTGGGAGGAATTGACCTCCAGGCCAATTGGCTGTGAGAATCAGCTGTGTCTACAGCAGGAGAACTTCTGTGATAGAGATACCCTTAGGGGCAAGACTTGCTTCAGTGGGGCTTTGGTGCTCACTGAGTATGCCCCCTGAATGTGTCCCTTATGGATCTGAGGAGTTGTAATCTGGATGGTCCCACTCTGACCATTGGTTACACTGGCTCTTGGATCTCTAAGGAGGTGCTAATTTAGCCTCTGCCTGAGGCTACCCAGCAGGAGCTATGGAGAGATCTGCAGATTCCTCTTCTTTGTTTGGGGTTTGGAGGTGCCCAGATGAGGCCCAGCTGTGAAGCAATGCAAGCTGCTGTGGGGCTTTGGACCTTCTTTTGGATGTTCTGGGTCTCTCTGACCCAGCTGCAGTTTGTTAAGCAATTTTAGATTGCAAAGGGCCAGGCCATTCATATGCAAAAGCCTCTGCACACAGCTTGGGTGGGGTGGGCTCTCAGGGAATCAATAGGGTGGAGCAAACAGCTATGGCTGATCCTCAGTCCTACCCTAAGTGGCCCTGAGTCTCAGTGTCCCAGTAATCGCTGCAAGCACCTCTGAGAGAAAGCTGCCCTCGAGTTCCGACCGATGCCAGACAGTCCAGTTTCTCCCCGTATGTCTCCAGAGACTCGCCTGGAACTGGAGTTCAGAGCAGTTGGGAGCTTGTGTCTCCCTCCCGATTGAAAAAGACAATCGCATCCTCGTTTGCGAGCCCTTTCCGCGTGCGCCTCCGTACCTCTGCACTTTACTTCCACAGCTCCTCTCAGTCTCAGTGTGCCTTTCTCTTTCCTTCTAGTTGTAGAATTTCCACTCAGCCAGCCTTCCTGTGGTTCTGGATGATGTCCTTTTTGTCTTTTAGTTGTATTTTTGAAGTGGTTGTACGAGGCAGCAATTTCCGGTGTTTGGTTTTTTTTTCTTCCCTTCACTCATTTTTAAATGTTCATTGTATAGCTGTTGTGCCAAGCAGACTGAAGGGTGCTGAGATAAACAAGAAACATGTCACATCCTCAGCTTGCCCAGGCTACCAGGAGAGGGCTGTGTGGCAATTGCCTCGGGTACTAGTGCTATAACCGGCCTTTGTGAGGGTTGGTGGTGAATTAAGGGACAGAGTCTCTCCTGGACTTACAGGGGAGAGACACATCTTCATAAGCAGCACAGCAGGGCTGGGTCCTAAAGGGTGGACAGAAGTGTTGCAGATGGACAGATGGGCTGGGGAGATGTGTGGGCTGAGAGCCCGCGCTCGGTAAGGCACACGAAGGAGAACTGGGTGCCTGGTGGGGAAGATATGCAGCATTGAGGCTGGAACAAGGGCTGAGAGGAGGCAACTGCAGAGGGGGCTGAGGAGGCCCAGCAGCCGTTCCCCTAGCCCTGAAGGCTTTGCTAGGAGGATTTCCTCTTCAAGGCCCTGGGATCCACTGAGCATTTGAAGCAAGGAGTGGCCATTTTTGATTTTCATTGTCATGGAAGCATCTGGCAGCTGTGAGGAGGTGGGTGGAAGGAATGCAGGACAAGACTTGCAAAGCATGGCCTTTATCAGTGGTGGAGGCCAGAATTGGTGGGCGCTGGGGTTGGCTATCAGTAATGGGATGGATAAGGGAAAATGGAGGGAGATGTTTAGGAAGTACATATGGTTGACCAAAGTGTATGGTGGGAGAGGGTGGCAGTCAGAGCAGAAGGGGAATCGAGAATGATGCCAGGCTTCTTGACCAATCAAAGCATGGATATGAGAGAAGGGGCAATAAGTTCAGTTTGGACATACAGAGCTTGAGGCTTGCTGGGACATCAGGGTAGCTGTGATAACAGGACATTGGGTATTCTCAGTTGGAGCTCAAGAGTATCAAGAATTTTCAATGCATAACTGAACCAGAGACTGCACAGAGAAGAAAGAGAGAGGCACTCAGCACATGGGGAAAATTACCAGGAGCTGGGGTTAGATTTCAGGTCCCTAGCATGACTTTCCTGTGAGACACAGAGGCGGTCCAGTGGCATGGCCTGAACCTGATATAATTTGGGGAATGCTCTTTAAGAAATGAATGTACAATCTGAGTGTGAAATTAAAAGCAGGCCTTTGAAAGCCTGTAAGAGGAAGAAACGTCTAAGTTTCATTAGCCCAAGGCGTACCTGCCTCTGCTAAGACCTGGGATGTGACTTAAAGACAAAATGAGAGACTAAACCAGAGCCAAATTAAGAAGTCACAGCTTCAAGAAGAACCATGCTGGTGCTTGTTGTTCTTGCATCAGCATCTTCACCATCATAACAAGGTCGTGTAAGGCACCTGTGGGTCCCTGAAGCAGCGTGTGTGCCCTGGCTCCAGACCTGTAAACACAGAGAGAGGCATGCATGCGGTAACTACCTATGCAGAATCACATGTAAAGTGCCCAAGGGCTGCCTTCAGTGCTTCAGGCCAGTGATGCTTACCCTCGGAGGAAAATCAGAAATCACATGAAACCTTTTGAATGTATAGATGCCACCGTCTCCCCCCGTCCCACTCACCCCCTCTCTGACCCGGCCACTGAATGTTCAGAAAGCCTTTCTCACGGGGAGCTGGCCAGGAACACCACCACCCAGCCGTCGATGCTTCCTTTCTAGACTTGACCTCGGGAGGGTCAGCCAGCCTCTGCAGGGTGTGCGGCATAGGAGAGCTGGGGCTCTCGGAGGTACAGGGCTCAGGTGGGCCAGCTCCTGTGAAGGATGGCCCTCCAGGTGGTGCCACTCCCCTTCCTCAGACCAGGCACAGCTGTCTTGTGCCCCCAGAAATGCTCAAGAATCCTGGAGTGGCGCCCAGCTCTGTGCACCTGGAGGCCCTTCTGCGGCAGAAGTCCTGCCTTACACTTTGACCCGTTTACTGGGGCTGCCACATGGTACCACAACAAAGAGCCAACAATTCAAAGAGAGACCGTGGCAGGGGTGGGCCTGCTCCCTGTCCCCTCAGGGCTTTGAGGCACCTCTGGTGCCCCTGGCACGCAAAGCTCTAGGAGCGTCAGCAAGCCGTGAGCACGCCAGGCAGCTCAGCAACCTCCTGTGAGAGTTCACTCAAGTGGCTCCAGATGGCCCACCAAAAACAAACTTATAAAATGGGTGGCTAATTACTGTCCCGAAATGGGCAGGGCAGTAGCTGGTTCCAGGTTCCCTGGTTGGGGTATAGTTTGCCTTTCTGGTCGCAGAGTCTACCCTAAACTGCTTAATCCTCATTTTGAAGCCCATAGTGACTATGAGAGAGATGGAGTCAAGCACAGGGCGCCTCACAGGTGGAATGGAGAGTGCATTTTCATCCCCTCACAATCACACACCCCATATGCTACCTTAGCCTTCTAAACAAACGGGCGCCCAGCCTTGCAGAAGTACAGCCCAGCATGCAAGCTGCTGATGTTTGTTAGAAAAAAACCAGCCTCTCTGCCCTCGGGCACACATCAGGAACAGCCAGACAAGGAGGAACACCCAGACAAGGAGGAACACCCAAATAAGGTGATTTGGCTTCTGTGTACATTTGGTCGTTCCAGGTCAACTTCAGAAGTTTAGAACTATATGTGCCCAAGACTAGCCCTGCAAAAGCCAATCAGTAAGTAGGACTTTAAATAAGGAAATCTATGATATATTTACATGCTTCAGAATACTAGCCCTTGCTTGCATGTAGGAGTTCTTTAAAAAGTTCAGGCAGAACCCCAAACAGTATCCGAGGACAGGTTGCAGAATTTCCTATAAGCTATTCAATATCGTCCCATCACCTCTCACTAAATCCTTCTGTTTCTCCTCATCACCCACCCATGTTTCCCCTCTCAGCCTGTCTCCCCGCTTCTGTGCTCCTGTGCTTACTAAAATGCTATAAGACACTCTGGAACTTCCTTTTGCTTATCTCAGCTCACCTCTCTTCCTTCCCATAGCTATGGTTTGATGGCTTTTATGCACAGTTGTTGAGTGTGGTATTAGAATTCGGGAATGGCAGGATCTGTGTGTCCAACTGCTTGGTTTAGCAGTGGTGAAAGGTGGAAGGAAGGTCACAGTGGTCAAACAAAAACATCTCACAGCTGCGTAGATAATTTTACCCTATTTTCTCCTAGCTGCCAATTTCCATTTCAACATGTGTATGTGTGTAGAATTGGAATGCTGGGTAAGAAGGGTGTCCTTTATTTCACACGTTACAGTCTTGTTAGCTTCAGGGAATAATGAAACTGCCATATTGGCATTTGGGCACTAGAAGTGTTTACATTTACAGCCAAGCAAAGAGACCAAGGCCAGAAAGAAAAAAGAAGGCAAGGGAAGGGGAGGGAAGAGGAGGGGAAGGGAGGGAAGGAAGAAGAGGGGAGGAAAGGGAAGAGAAGGGGAATGCCAGCTGTGTAGAGTGGCCACGGTGACATGCCTGGAACTGATGCCCATCACTTTAGGCAGTGGTGCCTGTACAAGCAGGACTTTGCCCTTTTTCTTCCTTAAGAGCATTTGAATGAAAAGTTTGTGATGTATGTTGAAGAGGCATTGTTTATTAATTCTTACAGAACTGGGGTCACATGGGGCAGAGATAAATAAAGTGGACCTGCATTCCTTAGGTCAAAGCCTTAAAACACTTCGAAAGCTCTGATCTTTGGGATGACCTGCCTCTTTGCACCATTGGGACCAAAGGTGTTGGAAGGTCAGTCTCTCCCACAATTAAGACTCAACTCCCCACCGGTTCCAAACTGAGCTGTTTCCTGTCGTGTCCTTGTAGTTGGCACTCTTCCAACTGACCAGCCATCAAATCCTCAGAAACTGTTATAAATTACGACAGAAATGCTTTTCGAACGGGGCGCCAAGAGAGTTAGAATAAAGGCCACTCCTGCAGGCTGTGTCTGTGGCTGTTAGCATTAAAGAACAAATAGTGTGAAACTTGGAACTCCACAAAACCTCCTAGAAGGAATGTTCAGTATCTGCAAAGCATCACTTACGGCTGCAGCACACTCACCAGCCCATATTTAATGAGCTGTCTCCACTGGGGAGGAATGGCAGTGCTGGTCCTTGTTGCATTCAGCAGACAGCATTTACTTATTTATTTGATGTGCAATTAGGGGCGCTTTTATATACACTTAGATGCACAATTAGGAGCACTGTGGGTCCCCTCTGAGGCATTAGGAGAAGGAACGAGACTAAATGGTCTGCTGCCGTCCCCAAGAAGCCAGTGTGGCTTCCTCTGGTTCCCAAGAGTATTTAGGCTGCAGGAGTATTATCTCAGGGAATTGATGCATTACTGTCACCCACAGGTTAGTAAAGATTTTTGAACTGTCTGAGATGATGAGACAGGAAGAGAAAACAATATTTACAGGAAATATTCCATTAACTGTGAATTGACTCCCAGCAGAGTTCGCCTGCTAAATTATTCAGCATACTAAGCACTCCATTAAGCACACTGCTGACTTAGTTTTCAGCTTCTGTTTGGATGCACTTGGCTTATTTGGGGGTTGCTGAGTCCTCCACCTTGGCCGGTCCTGGGTGGGTGCCTTCCTCATCCCATTATCTGTATCCCTCTTGGAAAGCACACACTATGAACCCCAGAGAGGAAAAACTCCACTTAATGCCTTTAGCATTTTGCAGCCTTTGCTCTTTCTCAGGGTTGGATCAAAGGCCTCAGCGGTTGCTCCCTATCAGTCCTTCTGATCTCATTCTGCTGAGGGACCTGGAAGGGTTCTGTGCCTGTGAGTGACAGGCCCTGGCCATGGGTCACCTAGGAGGTACTGCCTCATAGCTAAGAGCAGCCTGCCTGAGGAATCATGGGGTGCGCGTGGGGGACATAGAGAGTCTTCCATCTACCAAATAGTGTGAAACATGGGACTTCACAATAACTCTACAATAAAGAAAGAAAAAAGCCATCATATTCTAAGAAAATTGGCATTCCCTTCCCAAAGCATCAATACTGTATTAGACATGCTCTTCTCCAGTAATAGGCATAGCTGAATTCTCTCTCTCTGAACTAGGACCCCCCAGCTCCCCTTCCATGCAAGAATTGCAGTCACCTGACAGCACTGAGCTGAAGCTTTAGAACTTCAGTAGAGGGTGTTAATAAGAAACCCTTTTCCAGTAAAATGGTCCCATATGAGAATGACCAGATGCCTGTTGTGTGCCAGGTCTGCTCTGGGCTTGATCCCCAATAGGGGGTGTGCAGGAGGCAGCCCATGGATGAAGTTTCTCTCTCACTGATGTTTCTATCTCTTTATCCCTTCCCCCTTCCTCTCTCTCTCAAAATCAATAAAAAAATATTTGAAAAAAAAGTTCTTCTAAGAGTATAGCACGCCAGGCTCCCAGAGAAGCAGAGTCTGAGCTGGATTCACACCCTGGAAGCTCATTGGGCAGTGCTCTGGACCTAACACCAGTGAGGACAGGGAAGGAAGCAGGACTCTGCAGAGAGAGCTGAGCTGTAATGAAATCTTGAATGAGACTCTGAATTTGGAATGACCCTCAGAGCCACTGTCGTGAGACTGGGAACCAAGCCTGTGCTCAGCATCAAGCAATCATTAGATGTAGGTGACCATATGGGGAAAGGTCGTGACCTTGGGCAAGGTGGCAATTCCTGGAAAGAGAAAGACTCCTTCAGCCCTGCATGGCGAGGCAGGTCAGCACAGCACCGTTTGCCAGCAGTGGTTCTGAAAGCACAGCCCTTGGACCAGTGGCAGCTGCATCACCTGGCAACATGTTAGAATTAAAAACTCCGAGTCCCCACCAGACACTCGTGGGCTCAGAAACTCAGAGGCAGGCTGTGCTCTCATGAGCTCTGGAGGTGACTCAGATACAGGCTATGAAGTGTGAGGACCACTCTCTAGGGACAGGAAACTGGGCCCTTCCTCTGTGATTTTACTCTGTTGTGTCACTGTTGGAAGATATTTTAGTCTGTGCTACAATCAAATCCTTCCCTACAGCAGTTACACCTCCATATCCACTCAAAGGCCCAGAGTAAATCTCAGAGTCTCCACCTACGAGGAATTCTGATGCTATGAACTCACCTCCCTGTGTATTCAAAAAAGTTGTGGTAAACAACCGATTTAACCTCTCTTGTGCCTCTCTTTTTATGTCTGTGAAATGGAGGCTCTAAGACACAAGAAACAGTCTAATTTTCTTCATCTTGAACATGTTTACATTTCAAAGAGTTTCCTGTTCCCACGATGAAAGTGCTGTTGCCCTTGACAGAGCAAATATCATTATAGTCTCTTTTACACTGAACGGAGAGGTGAATCGCCGAGAAGAGCAAACAACGTCTCTTTGTTAAGAGGATTAAATTTTTTTCCCTGGTCATTGGACCTGGGAACCGAGGGTCCCTCAGTTCCCACGGGCTCCTGTGGAGGCCTTTTCGGAGCCTGGTGCTGCGTAAGCCACACTTCCAAGGACACCGGCGTGCATTGTTCTTGTATTCTTGCTGTATTCCTGTTGCATTCCTTTGGAAGCTGTCCCCACAGGGGCTGTGCTGGTGTCAGACTGTCACGCTGCATGTTCTGGCATACCCCTTTGGGTGCCACGTTCCTGCCCCCACCTCAGACTCCCTGTCCATTGCAATGGCAAGATACCTGCCCTGGCAGTCGGGAGAGCAGTTCTAGCTCCACTTCTGCAAGGCACGCCGCTTTCTGGCCCATGTCCTCATCAGCAAGGCAGTGAGAGATGACCAGGAGTCGCAGCTAAGAGAATCTTGAGAGTAGAAACAAGTCAGAGGAATGCAGTGAGGGCCAAGCTCGTTGTCCACCAGGAAGGACTAATGGATAAAAGGAAGAATAAAATCAGCATGTTCCCCAAAGAAAGTGGTAGCAAGAAAAAAACGCTAATTTCCAAGTAGGCCTATCTTTGTTCTCCAGTTCACCCAAAGCCCGAGCTAGATTTGATTTGATGACCAAAAGTCATTTTTCTCCCTTCCCCAGACAGACACAGCTGTCCCTTTGTGGGAGAGGTGGGGGGAGGTTGCCCAGGGCTCATCCACTTCCCACAGCAGTGCCTGGCCTCAGACTCCGCCTCCCTGCATGAGCAGGCACATGTGACAACGCTGAAAAGGCCCCGGTACACACCCACGCTGATTGTGAGGACTGTCGGGGTCAAATACATTTGATATTTATAACATGCAAATAACACCCCAGCAGACAAGCCAGCAGCCCCCCTGACACTCGCTGGCTTCTAAATCACTGGTGGTCCCAGAGTCCCACCACTCAGGGAACGCTGCTGGCCTTGGATGTGATTTGAAAAAGCAAATCAAAATCAAGCAGTGTTGTTGGATCCCAGACCTCAGCATCAAGTGGCCCCACCCACTCCAAAAAGAACCAAGTAACTTAGGAACACAGTTGGTTTCTCTGGTTAAAAACCGAAGACTGCCGAAACCGGTTTGGCTCAGTGGATAGAGCATCGGCTTGTGGACTGAAAGGTCCCAGGTTCGATTCCGGTCAAGGGCATGTACCTGGGTTGCGGGCACATCCCCAGTAGGAGATGTGCAGGAGGCAGCTGATCGATGTTTCTCTCTCATCGATGTTTCTAACTTTCTGTCTCTCTCCCTTCCTCTCTGTAAAAAATCAATAAAAAAAATATATTAAAAAAACAAACAAACAAACGAAGACTTTGCTAGTCTGACAAGAACACTGACCACCTGGGACTCAAAAGGCAAAATGCTTGGATCTCACACCGTTCTTTTAAATGTGTTCCCCCTAGATACAAATGCAGTCGGACCCGTGACCTTTCAGACCACTCCCAGGTAGTGCAAAGCCACACTTTAAGTAGCAAGATGCATTGTATTAAGAAATTAGCATGTCCAGTCCTTTATAAGAGCCAGAAAGCTCCAAGCTTGCTTTAAAGTTCCAGTCACCCCTCTCCCAGGTAGGCTCCTCATATCCCCCTTCAGCTCGATGAGTAAGCAGGGGTCAGGCAGCAGCCTTAGCTGTCCCCAATGTCGGCAGCTACTGCTCAGGTGCTCCAGGAGACCCGAATTTACCCTCTCACTAGCTTTGCGGAGGGCATTCGCCCCCTTTCCCTCAATTTCTATCTTCCTGAAAGCTTTATACCCCCATTGGGGGTGAGGGGTTTTAGAGTCATCTAAACCATAAGGTTTTACATTTTTAAAATACACATAATATGAAACTTACCATCAGAACCATCTTTGTGTCCAGTGAAGTAGTATTAAGTACATTCACATTGTTGTGCAGACAATCTCCTGGGTTTTTTTCATCTTGAGAAATTTAAACTGTCCCACTAAACAGCTCCTCGATTTCCCCTCCCCCTGCCCCCGGCAACCACATTCTATTTTCTTTTTCTATGATTGACTACTCTAGAAAGCTCACCAGCTGCCCCTGTGAAAGACTGCAGGGTCATGTAGCAGAGGGAGGAGCCCCCTGAGCTGCTTTGGCCATGAGGGCCCAGAGCCTTCAGGCTCATCTGCAGAGACACCCATGGAGATCGGGGAGCAGGGCCTGGTGGGAGGACCTCAGACAAGTTGGGTGGTATATATGGGAGGAGGCTTCTTGGGAAGAAGAGGCATCACGGGATCCGGGGGTTTTGTCCGGGACTGCCTGCCGGCTCCTTGTAAGTAATCCATTTTACTGAGTTTGAACTGAAGAGCGTCTTATGATTCATGATTTATCCAGGCTGGGATTTACCAGTACAAACAGTTAAAGGCCACAAGAAAGCTCCTGGTCACTTCCTGTGTCTCCCCAAGCTCTACACATCCACAGACCCACTTTTCTGTCTCGCTGGACTTGCCTGTTTCAGACATTTCATATAAATGAAAACATAACCTGTGGCCTTTTGTATCTGGCTTGTTTCACTTAACATGATGTTTTCAAGGATCCCCCCCCCCCCATGTTATAGCATGAATCAGAACTTCCTTCTTTTTTATGGCTGAGTACTATCCCACTGCCCTCTGATGTTTACGTCAGCATTTTCTGCAATGACCTAGCACGTGCAGTGCCTTGGGTCTTTGCACCCGCTGTATTTCCTCACTCAGCTGCATAGCTTTGCCCCCCAGTTGTCTTCTGCTAGCGACTCAGCTGTCACTTCAGTGCAGCCTTTCCCAAATACCTTATTTATAGGGACAGCCCCCTCCTGGCCTCTTCTGTGTGTGTCCTTGGAACCTCTTATCCTCTGACCTTCTTCCTGCAGAGTTTTCTTATGTATTTGCCTACCTCTTCCCTCACAAAAACATATAAAAGTTTTTATCTATTTTTTTTTCACTGTTGTATGCCCGCTGCCTAGTTTAGTGCCTGATATGAGGTAGATACTCAATAAACAGTTTTGCAGTCAGGGCAGAATATCCAGTAGCTTGTTGTGACCCACCACCGATGTTGAGGACATCTCCGTATGTGTGTGTAGTGGCCCAATTGGAATGGATAACTGGTAAAGCCCCTATAAGGAAGGGTTTGAGAGTGAGACATTGCAAGGGAGGGGAAGGCAGGAGGGAAGCATGAGGGCTTCTCTAAGATTGTTGATGAGAAAATGAAAAGTCTATACAGAGTTCCCTACCAGTCCATCTGGACTGTTCCTTAATTTTCTTTTTTGTCTCTTAAACCAAATGGACCCAAAGAACTAGCAGCAATGACACTGAGAATGAATTTCTAGAGTCCAGAGACTGCTGAGCAGTTCTGGTTAATCTGGCCACCTTGTCTTTCTTAGAAGCGGGAAACATTAGGCTGGGAACTGCTGCTTGTTGAACCTGGCAGCCTTCACTTGTCTTGGAAGATCTCAGCTTGTTTCTGCTGAGCTGTGCGATACTTAGCAAGATCTGTGAGCTTTAAAAAAAAATCTGCATGATTCAAAGGGGAAACCCAGGCTGAACTGACCTTCCTGGAAGTGTGAACTGGTGTAACACCAAAGCCCAACACAGCCAGGAAGGAGTCGGTGTGAACAGGCCATGAGGCTCAGCGTCAGCCCTGTAGGTGGGACCAGCCCTGCAGGTGGGACCGGGAGAGTGCGGAGGCTGTCTCCAGGCAAATGAGTGGTGAGGAGTCACTCCAGGTCAGGGCTGAGGTTCCAGCTTGAGCCCAGGAGCCCCAAGACTCCAGACTGGACTTCCCCCATTCACTTTGCAACTCAGTGTTGTTCAGACAGAGCCAACTGGAGGAGGAAGGACTGCAGTTCGGCTGGGGCTCTTGAGCTGGCACTCAACGGCAGCTGCCCTCTTGCTACTTGCCTTGCAGTTTAGAAATGTTTTTGTTTGTTTGTTGTTGTTAATCCTCACCCAAGGATATTTTCCCATTGATTTTTAGAGAGAGTGGAAGGGCGGGGAGGGGAGAGGAACATCAACGTGACAGAGACACTTCATTGGTTGCCTCCAGCATGCACCCCGACCAGGGCCAGGGATTGAGCCTATAACTGAGATATGTGCCCTTCACCAGAATGGAACCCTGGCCCTTCAGTCCAAGGGCCAATGCTCTATCCACTGAGTCACACAGGCTAGGGCTAGAAATGTATTTTTAACAAGATGCCTAGGTTCAACCACTGATGGTTCCTCATATCATGGGAGTTGCCTGAATTTCCAGCAAACAGAGAAGGGTTCAGATACCAGCTCCCACCATTTATCATCTGTGTGACTTTAAGAAAGTGACTTAACATCTCTGAACTTCAGTTGAGGTAATACCTACCTCATAAAGCTCTTCACTCATTCATTCACTCAGCAAGTAATTATTGAGTGCTTAACATGCCCCAGGTATTGGGCCAGGTTCCAGGAGAATACCTTCAAGGTACCAAGTCTGGCACAGAAGGCATTTGAATAAAATAGAGAATTGCAACACGGAATAATAATTGCTTTGGCAGAGGACGTATATGAATATCTGGGAGAACTAGCACGGATTGGGGCTGGGAAGTCAGGGGGTTAGGGACAACTGTGGTGAAAAGAAAGTGGATTAGGGCAGCCTGGGGAGTAGAAGGCGCCATGGCTGCCTCTGCCCTCACGGCCTTCCTCAGAGTCACAGCTCCCGAGTTGTCCTGCCCACGAAAGAATTCCTCCACGGAAGCAGGAATGAATCAGAGCTCAAACAGAGCAGTCCTCTTGGAAACAGAGATTCTAGAGTTAAAATCCTCACCTCTAGAAAACATGCCCACATCTCTCTTCTTTCTGGGAAGGAAAAATGGTGGAGCAGATACACAATTGCTCCAGCAAGAGGATCCTGAGAGAGAAATCTCCAAATTCAACCAGGGCCCCAGCTGCAGAGGTGGCCTCTCCGGCACTCCAGCCAGTGCCGGGTGGGACCCTCCCGCAGAAAGTCAGGGCTGAGGTGGGGCTGGCTCGGGCTCACCTCTGCTGGCTCCAGCCCTTGCTGCAGAGCAGCCAGAAAGACCACAGGTGTCTCGGCGCGGCCTGACTTGAAAAGCAAGCTGCCAGCCCTGGCCCGGTGCCCACTCGGCCTCCGCGCTCTCTGAGAGGCTTTGCAGCCAGAGAGGCTGAGCAGCACCTGAGGTCTGTGGCAGCAGGCAGTGCCCTCCTCTGGGTACCCACAGAACCACGCCTGCAAGCCCTCCCCTCCCCCGCAGGTTGGGCCAACTCTTGAAGCACTGGCTGTTTTGAAGTGTACACGAGCTACTCTTGAATCATTATGCACAGAGAGCCTCGTGGCTTACTAATTTCTTTTAGCTTTGTTTCCCACGAATATCATTAGGGTAAAGTATTGGCATTTCATCTTTTTTTTTCTTAGCTTGATTATGCAGGTTTTAGTCATGAGTATATGATAACCTTTGTTTCTACATAGAGCCGGTTGCCAACCTATTCTCCATTCTACCCCTGTCTTCCGTGGAGCCCTGGGAAATCAGGGGCTTACTGTGACGCCATACCTCTGGACAGAGCTGCCATGCATGAAAGGACTGACAATTGCCAACACCCCCCACCCCCCAAAAAAGAGAAAACATATGCTTCCCCCAAAGTCTGCCCTCTAAAATGGTCAAAACAAAAAACCTTACCATAGCCAAAAGGAGAGAGTCTTCGCCATTCCGGTGAAATGGCCCGTCATAGTTCAGATGTGGCAGATATGCCTCAAACTAACTCCTTCTTTGAAGCCTCCCATTGACACAAGTCACAGCAGGTGTAGTTGGCCTTGGAGGGTGTTTCAAAGAAAGCCTGGCACACAGAGAGGGTAAGCCACACACCTGACCACAGTGCTCGTTGCTGGAAAGCCCAAAGCTAGACCCCAGGGGGAACTCACTGCAGGCTTCTCCCTGTGAGCACTAGCCCTCCTGTATTCCCCGGCGGCCACGCTGAGGAGAGTAGACACGACAATAGTAGGCCGAGGATGAGAAAGGAAAAATACTTTCAGCTTCTCTTTAAACCTTTCACATTTGCCAAAGCTTTATGGCATGTCTTTCTGCAAGGAGAGCCAACGTACACAGAATAAAATCATATATGGGGAGAAGCCCTCCCAGGAGAACTAGACAAGGAAGTGGAGTCCAATGGGGAGAAATAAAAGGGCCTGTTTCTCTCCAGGCCTGTGAAGGAGTTGTTCACCCTCTTGCTCTTTTTCCTCTAGAAGTAATGGCTCATCAAGCCAAAGCTGAAAGGTTTTTGACGGGTTAAAAAGAGACCATTCATGAAAGTGTCAAGGCCTGGCGCTCTGGGTGTCTGTCACTGAATTAACCAAATCAGTGTAGACCTTATGTCCTCCGACAGTGAGGAGGAGGCAGCCCGCCAGAGGGACATCTTGATCCCATTAGGTCTGGCTGTGGGAAAAAGTAGCCATTGTTTTCTTTGCTGGGGCTGTGGCCCTCTCAGAAGACAACGGATGCCAGGACCCCCTCCCCCCCCCCCCCTGCCCTCCCTTTCAGTGCAGTTAAGGAAGGGCATACTCATTTGCCCTTTGTAAGCAAATTACCTGTGAACATAGTTGGCCCGTGTTGGAGGGCCTGATTTGGTTCCCAGTAGAGCCCATTCCATGTAATACTGAGCCGTATTACAACAGGTACTTTCTCCTCAGGGTGAAGGTGTTGAGATTAGAAAGTATAGAAGGAAAATGGTCAAAGCTGACTCAGCCCAGAATTACAGTGGACCCAGGACTTGGCTGGATGAGAATGGACCAAGAAGCCCAAAGACAGTTCCTCCAACACCAGTTCAGACGGAATGCTAACCTGGGTTTGGCTCATGCTTGCCTTGTAATAAATCCAATGAACAGAAAACATTTTTTTTAATGCCCATGGTACCATATTAGCCATCTTTTAAAGAAAATTACACAAACTTGTACTTTGGGCTGAAAAATTAAGTATTCAGAACTTAATTTTTTCATTAAGAATAATACTGGTATGTAAATCATGGAGGGGAAAGAATATAATAATAGCTAGAATCTATTGACCACTAACTCAATAATAAAAAATAAACATATTGACTGCCATCACCTTCACTCTGAGAAGAAAGTACCTATTGTAATATGGCTCAGTATTGCATGGAATGGGCTATACTGGGAACCAAATCGGGCCCTCCAACACAGGCCGACTGTGTTCACAGGTAATTTGCTTACAAAGTGCAAATGAGTAAATATACTGGCTACCTTTTTACACGCTTTATATGTACCAGTATTAATTTATTAATACAACAGACCTATGAAAATGAAACTTGTTATTAGTAGTAGTATTTTGAAGATGGGAAGACTAAGACAAATTCCTATAGTATGGGATTATTTCTGGGCTCTTAATTCTATTCCATTGGTCTGTGTGTCTGTTTATCTGTCAATCAATACCACACTGTTTTGATTACTATAGTTTTGTAGATTAGTTTGAAGTTGGGGGTGGGGTTATGATACCTCTGGTTTTGTTTTTTTCAAACAAACAGGGTTCCTTTGGCTATTTGGGTTCTTTTGTGGTTTCATACAAATTTTAGTACTTTTTGTTCTATTTCTGTGAAAAATGCTCTTGAGATTTTGATAGGGATTGCATTGAAGCTGTAGATTGCTTTAGGAAACATTGGCAATTGAAGAATGTTAATTCTTCCAGTCCATGAGCACAGAATATTTCCATTTCTTTGTGTCTTTTTCAATTAACTAAGATGACTTTAAGTTACCATATATCATGAATACTGTCTGCTTTGTGGATGTTGCCTCCTCCCAACCAGATTTAGATTGTGAGCTTCTTACACTATAAATATGCATTAGGCAGCAAGTCCTTCCTCTTCCTACTAGCATAGGCCCATACAAAGTAGACACTACTACTTGAGTAGTTGGAAAGGGGATGGGGCATTAGATATTCCCTAAAACCCCAGGGCCTAGCTTCTTCTTTAAGCGTAAATTAAAATATATTGCGTGCCTATGTAACTGATACAAAACCTCTGAGGTACGGTGCTAGCCCACTAAAAACACATAGGTGCTTCTGTTGTTCCCTAGAATTGGTTCTGCTGTAATAGCAGAGCCTTGTCAGGGTGCACCTGATAATGTTTTCTGAGCACACAGGCTTGGGTTTCTTTGTGGTGCACCTCCATTTTAACTAAACTCCATCCACTCTTTCTTTTGTCCTGTAGCCCTCAAGGGGTGTGGCAACTCGTTTTTATTTACTGAAGGCTTAACCAGTGAGCTGCTATGTGTCCAAAATGGAAACCATCCCCCTTTCTTCCATATGCACTGGAATATTTACGAAATTAAGTTACCATAATTTTCTTTACAAACCCAGAGGTGTCCCTAGCGAGTCTGATTTTAAAACTGGGCAACCAGAGTTGATATGCAAGGCTTGTGGGTATAGACACGCGTGTTTGTGGGGAAGGTCCACAACTCGCGTCTATAGACACTTATGGCTTACAAAGGATTAAATATACCCCGAGATTAGTGAGTGGCAGCCCTTCTAGAAAGTGAACAGAGCAGAAGTGACATAAAGAAGTACATTTTCTAGTACATGTGTTTCCTTCCGGGCCCGGAGACTATTGCTGGCCATGAGTCTAATTCTTCTTAGAAGACAACTCGTGGCTGGTGTTCGGAAAGCACTCGGCATCATGCAGACTAAGGGCCTTTGAAGAAGTGATAATTGACTTAATCATCGACTTGAAACAGCTTTGTCCTCGCTCATCATCAGGTCTTCCTGGTGAGTTAAGAAGAAGCCCAGGACAGAAGTCACAAGAGTGGGTCCCAGCATCAGTTCCTAATTTAACCTGTGCTGGTCCTTTAACCTCTCTCCCTCGGGCTTTCTTAATCTGCCGAAGGAGGCAGCTGGGCCAGATGGTCCCTGGCATTCTGTGCAACGGTCCCTCTGGGAGAAGCAGGAAGTTACTCAGAGAGAGGTCATTAAGAGGCTTGATGATTCAGCCTCAGGGACAGGAGGAAGACAAGACTCCCTGAAGTCCCAGTCAAGAATCAGAGCCACTAGAGTGAGCTTGCTCTCAAGACTATTTCCGCCTCATTCTGCGCACTCACCCGCCACCCGCCACCCACGTGCTGTCCGGCACTCAGTAAACACTTGCTGGGAGGAAGTCTCATGGAGTCAAGGCCTCTTCTCTGTCCCCGGCGGTGGTGGGAGGGAACATGAGCCCCTTCCTGTCCCGACCACCAGCCGTGCACAGGATGTGGGAATCCAGCAGCCCAGCTAATAGGACCAGTGACCACGTCTGCCCATGAAGTGTGTACATACACCCTTCACACTCACGGCTGGAAGGTGGTATTTAGTAGCCAGGTTTCTTTGCTCTTCCTGGTTGAACGCTTCCCATCTCCTATTTTAGACTTAAGGACATTGAATCCCAAAAGGGGGAAGTGGAAGATCTGGGATCCCTTTTGGAATACAAGTCTGGGTCAGAAATTACAACTCCATATCCAATACCAGCCCTGGTCCCAAAGGCGGTGACAGACACCGTCTCGTCTCCATGAAACCACCTCCGAGTGGTTTCTCTACACTCGAACCAGGACAAGCAAATTACTAAGGCTGTTCTTTATCCTCATGCTTTGCTGTTAGTCCTTGATTGAAAGCTAAGGCATCCCTGAGTAGACTACCAGAGCAATCCAGGTCTCTAAGAAGAGAAGGAAATCCAGGTCTCTTAGAAGGGAAGAAAATTTGCTGTATAGGACTAAAAAGATTGGGTTTTTATATTTCCTACTTATAGTCACATTGTTGCTTATTTGTAAAAACCATTCCACTCATAAAGTGGACCAGCCATTAGTAAGTAAGAGCTCTTCCCACTAATTAGTGGGCCCGTGTGGAAGGAGCATGTTAGAGGTTCGAGTAATGGGCAGGTGCCCTTGACTCCTATTTCTGGTTCCTTCACTGACATGCTGTGTGGCCTTAAGCAGTTTCTCTGGCCTCACTTTCCCCAAGAAGCAAGTTTCCCACTCACTCTTCTCGGGGATGCTGAAAGATCAAAGAAGGGGTGTTTACAGACCTTTTAAAGATGCCCCCATGAAGTTTATTAGAATGGCCTTGATTTGATAAGTATTAATTAATAAATCCTTTGATTACTTGTAGACCCATGTATTTGAGCTTCTAATTAGCTTGTTGGGCATAATTGGCCACAGTGATTATACCAAATCCCAAATCCTAAGGGAACTAGCACAGTCATAATGACGATTGTGTGTGTGTCTCTGATGGGCCTTCAGTTGGAGTCACAAAGCACATGGGTGTCTTTACCTGGTGGCTGAGAAGCTGCAGGGAGCCAGGAAGGCTCTCCTAAAGTGACACAGATGCACAGGAGCTGCCCAACCAGCACCTCTGGGGCCCAGCGTGGCCTGTTCATAAAGGGAGGCAAGGCCAAGTGTCTGTCTGTTTGCTTCTTGTTTTTGCCCTGCCAGCCTCAGAGGAGGGTTTAGCAGGCAGGGCCTCTGAGCTGTGCTCCATGAGGAGACAGAGCATTTATAGCAAGGAGTGACCATCTGGTGGCCAGCCCCTTGGCACAGCTGCATCCTGCTGCCTTCATCTCCCTGCTGCCCGGCCCCACATCCCCGCTAAGTGAGGAGAAAGGGTCAGGCCGGTGTGCCCACAGGGGCATCTCCCCTGATTCCAGGGATTCAGCTAATGTCCCAGTGCAATCCTGTCTTGAAAAACTGTCCATTCAGTCACTTCACTTCCACCTCTCTTTCTAGTATTTCTTTTGCAAAAAAAAAAAAAAAAAAAAAATTGTTTGAACCCCTGCTTGAGCAGACATGAGGCAAAGCCATGGTTCTGCCTCCTGTTAGAAAATGTCTGCAGACATCACCCTGGGAGAGGCCAGAGCCAGGCAGCCAGGGTTCAGTGCCGAGGACAGGAGCCCGGGAGGCAGCAGTGGCGGTGGATCAAGGGCCCACAGCAGAGCCGGGTGGTTTGGTTGGGCCGTTGGCAGAAGTTCGGCTCTCCACACCAACTACATGGGGAGCACTTCAAGGGAAGGCCTGGCTTGTTCTATTTTTCAAGGAGTTGGGGGGGGGGGGGAGGAGCTGCCAGGGAGCCAGCCACTCTGAGTATTGGCTGGGGTTCTTTACCAGGTCCGGAGACTCCAAATTAAAGGCCCAAGAGAGGTGTTTGCAGGCACCCACACACCAGGTTTACTTGCTTTCCTCCTGATGGAGAGGGGACAGCAGGCTCTGGGTGGGCACCTTACCCCGAATGCTGCCTACCCCAGGGCAGAACCTGTGGCACCAGAGCCATCCAGGACCAAAGATGGGGACCAGGGATGTAGTTTGTAGGCTGGGCACAAAATGAAAATGCAGGGCCCTTGATCCAAACTTACAGAGAATTTCAGCGTGGTGACAGCAGAGCAATAAACCAAATGGGCCCTCCTGAGCACAGGCCAATAGCAGTGGTCCTGGCCATGGTGGAGGCAGCACAGGGCTGAGGGACCCCTCAGAGACCAGCCATCTTCCATCCACCCTTTTCTTCAAAAGAAAGGGAAGAGAGAGGGGGCGGGAAATAATTCTGTACACTTCCTTAGAGATTCCCAGCATGCAGACAATCAAATTGTATTTTGTTAAACCCCAGTGTGAGAGCTTGATAGAAATTGGGTTTGAGCCTAGTGTTGGTCTCTTTGATGTCCGCTAACCAGGAGACGAGAACAGTTTGGAAACCTACAGAAAGAAACCCACTGAACGCAGAAAAAACTACACCATCTGTGAGCATAGGAGGAGGAATACTGAACTATTAATGTAATAAAATATTTCCAGCTTTTTTAAAAAAAGAAATTTAAGAAAAGAATAATTTTGATTCTGAGTTACTCTTGTTTATGTCCCAGGATTTGGGAGAAGTCAGAATAATTAGGAATCATGATAAGATCTAAGTTCATTGAGTGCTTACTTTGTGCCAGTGAGCTGTACCTAGAAGGGGCCATTAATGCCATTTCACAGATGGGAAAACTGAGGCTAAAGAAAGTCTTGTCACTTGACGAAGAGCAAAACAATTTGGATGTAGGAGAGCCTGGACTCGCACAGATGCAGTCAGACTCCAGAGCCTGTGTGCTGGCCACTTTGGACCGTGTGCTCTGTCCGGTTATGAGGTCAGTATCAGGGATCCGATGATTCTGGTGCTTTTCTGGCTGTGGCTAAGTTCAAGTGGACTGTCTACAAGTGTCTGACAAGCGGGGGTCAGAGAGGAGCTGTGAGGGTTTTCATTGAGGGATTTAGCATAAGGGCATCAGCAAGGAGCCTGAGGCTCAGCCCAGTCGTCTGAGTCCTCCAGGCTCTGCGCAGGCGGCGTTTCATCTGTACCCCGCACACGCTGTCGGAGCCTGTGCAGGGCTTTGGTCACTTGCTTTCCTTGAAATGTCTCTGCACCCACTTGGAACCGCCCCTAAAGGAGAAGGAAATTATAGCTTCCCTTGGCTTTATGGTGACATGTACTGTATGAGCTGTGGGCCACGGAGGTGGCTCTAATTCAGGATAGTGAGGTCCTCCTCCTTGGTACATAGAACAGTATCAAATTCTGCCCAGCAGGTTCTGAAGAGAAAAGAATGCAGCCCTTCTGGAAGCCGTTTTTGTTTGTTTGTTTTTATCTTTTTTTAAATTTTTTGAATATATATATATATATATATATATATATATATACATATATTTTATTGACAGTATTGCCGATGTCCCTATTCCCCCTCCCCCATCCTCTGCCCAGCCCCTACCCACCCACCCCCAGGCCCCACCCTATTGTCTGTGTCCATGTGCCGTGCATATAGGTATATGAGTTCTTTGGCTTATCTCTTCTCACCTCCTCCCCCAACACCAAGATCAGTCTGTTCCATGCCTCCATGCTTTGGGTCTTATTTTGTTGGTCAATTCATTTTGTTTATTAGATTTCCCAAACAAGTGAGATCATGTGAGATTTGTCTTTCTCTGATTTGCTTATTTCACTTTGCATAATGATTTGCAGGTCCATTCCTGCTGTCTCAAAGGGTAAAAGATCCTAGAAATCGGTTTTATTATTCCAGTCCTTTAAGAAGAAACCGTGAGCAAGTGAGAGAGGGTCAGAAGCCCCAGACGACAGGAGTCTGGGTCTAGGATGACACCCTGAAAAGCATATGCCCCTGGGAGGAGTCGGGAGGATTCCTGCTTCACCCTCCTTTGAGCAAAATAAGCTCCAGTTCTAAGTCTAATAGTATAGAAGGGATGCGGTATGCATCAAATACAAATATAAATACTAGTAATGTGTGCCTGACTCCAACCTCTTTTGACATTTCCCAGAGGGTTAAGTAACTTTCTTTTTCATCTTATAAAAGGAACCCCCCGCCCCCAGCAGTGCTGCAGCCTTAATTATTCCCAGTAATTGCAGTCAGCTTCTTAGTTAAGGGGTGCTCTCTTGGAAGGAAAAATGCCCACCAGGGCCTGAGGAGGAGCTCTTTTTACTGCCCACTTTCCAGAACTGCCTCCATTCCCCTGCTCCCCCTCCCTGCGCACCCCCTGGTGGCTGCTGTGTCCTGGCAGCTTCGGGACCCTTGGCTTTCTTTGTGCTACAGAAAGAAGTATGGGCTTGACAGGCGCACATTGTTATCTTGAGTTGCCTGGCCCAGAATAAGGTCAAGGCAGCCCCCGCCCTCCTCAGGAGGCTTCCTGAGCTGCCTCGTCACCAGGGTGAGTCCAAGCTCTTACACATTAGTGGGCAGGAAGTGGAGTCCCGATGGGAGGCTGGGAATTTGAGCGCCTTCCCATTTCAGCACTGGAGGGAGGAAGCCTCAGGCAGCCCTCCGGCAGATGGCTACTGCTTCCTTCCCAGCTCTGTGCAGCTCCTCCGTCCCTCCAGCCTCCAGCCTGCCTCCGCGCTGCTCTCCCCGCCCCTCGCCGTGGAGGGAAACTTCTGTGGAGCTGGGAACTGTCTTAGAGAACTCAACAAAGGCAGAGCAGCCGGCAATGACTTGAAAAGAACTTGTTTTGTTCTCGTTCGGGAACCTGCAGGAAAATCCACACCCACGTTGCCAGGTTTTGAACTGGAGAGTGTGTGTGTGTGTGTGTGTGTGTGTGTGTGTGTGTGTGTGAAGCAAGAGGCGGAGGAGGCGAAAACAACTGTACAGTCTCTGCTTTGATAAGGAAACTGCCAGCTGCAGAAGTTCAGCGGCAAAGGGAGGACTGCAGCCGCATGAACCAAGCGCTCCTGAACTTAAACTGCATTGCTTTCTGTCCAGATATTCCAGTGGAGGCAGTTGGAAAACCTGTATTTCAGAGAAAAGAAGTTTTCCGTGGAAGTTCATGACCCACGCAGGTAAGCTAAGAAAATCCTTTCGTCTGGGAGGGCAAGGCCCACCAGCATGAATGATCCTATTTTTGTGCTGCCATCCTCGCTGTTCATTTTGGCAGGGAGAGGATGGGTGATCGTGGAGAACAGTTGAAACCGGACAGTAAAGCTTTGTTTTGTTCTATGTATGTCAATAAATGCGGTGGGTTCAAGTGTGTGTGTGTGTCTGTGTGTGTGTGTGTGTGTGTGTGTGTGTGTGTGTGTGTGTGAAGTAGCCATTCTCGCTCATCTCATTTCCTGCACATGTTAGCGCTCATGCATGTGGAGCTGTCTTTCTAAGCCAGGCATTTTAGGGAAGATTCCTAGCTCTTCGTAACCAACACCAAATTAAACTGGGCAGCAGACTGAGTCTTTTTAGGAAGTTTTGCCAGAAGAAAAGCTGAAGGATGGCTTGTCAGAGCTTCTGAGGGTGTGGCCGGTAGGAAAGTCCGCACCCAGGGTGACCTGCACGTGAAGCAGTTGTGCCAAACTGTTGGATTCCGGGAGCTGTGGGTGTGAGGGTGTCAGCCTTGTGGATGGATGTGAAGACGCAGTTCCTTTTCTCTGTACCTCACATCGTGTCCCAGGCGGCACTAGCGTAAGTGCTGTGCTAAGTCAGATGACAAACACTAGGGCCCTGGTTTGCCCTGCCGGCCTGCGTGGAAGGTGAGGGGCAGCAGGCATCCACGGCTTCTCCTCTTTTTCTGCCGCAGTCCTGGAGGTGAGGCAGTCCAGAAGCAGCTGCAAAATTCCCCAAAAGCAAGCCTGCCGAAGAGTAAATCACTTCGGGTAAGTCCAAAACATGGACTTACAGCCAGAAGGCAGTCCTGGGAAGACCGGAAGATCAGACTCTGTAGAGGGCAGATGTGGGTTTTCTGTGCCATGGATCCCCCAGCCCTGGCCTGGGAATGAGGATCTGGCACCAGCTCACTCCCACATGGCCCCTGAGCCTCTGAAAAAGCTGCTGTGCCTCCTGCAGGGCTGGGACCACAAGGCAGAGAGGGCGCAGGTCAGGGCCTGAGGCTTGTGCACCGTCTGGGTCCTGAGGCTCGTGCACCGTCTGGGTCCTGAGGCTCGTGATAACTGGTGGGGCTGATGTGCTGCTGGCCAGGCTGCATAATCTGTGCGAAACAGCCCCTCAGGTAGGGCAAGAGCTTACTCGTGCCCCACGGTCACTAAAGAAGCAAACGGAGAACATTTTAGAGAGTCTTGTTTTCACAGCCGGGTGAAGGTGGTAGCATTGAGCAGAAGAACACCTTGTCTGGCACTTCTCGGGGTCTTAGAGTCCAGAGACGCACCTCTGTAGAGCAGGAATCCGCTTGTGCCGGCGGAGTGAGGGAGAGGGGGAAATGCTGGAAATGATGGTACAACCAGAATGGAACGCAGTTATTTGTCCAGGTAAACTGACCAGACCTGTCTTAGGAGTGTGGAAGGAGGGGAAACTTACGTAAAAGGAATGAAATGCATGTTGCCACCGTGGGTCAGATGCAGAAAGGGGATGCTGGACAGAATAAAGCTAAGGAAGAGTAGTTTAAGGGGCCACGCATAGGACTAGACCAGCCGTGGACAAACTACGGCCCGCGGGCCGGATCCGGCCCGCTCGGCTGTTCTATCCGGCCCGCGGAGCCGAAAGAGCGGAGGGTTCTCTTGCTCTCCCCTCCGCTCCTTCACCAGCAGCAGTGTTAACATGGCAATGTCAGGAAACACAGCCGCAGCTCCTTCTTCTGAGTCCAGTTTAAGAACCCATTGTGGCCCTCGAGTCAAAAAGTTTGCCCACCCCTGGACTAGACCCTCTTCAAGCCTGTGCTCTGTTGGGGGTCCTGCTAACTCAGGCACCTTGGACATGCTGTGCATGTGTGTGTATGTGTGTGTGTGTTTTCTCTGGGTCTATTGCCCTGTCTGTGATACAATACTAAACTCCATTCCCCAAGGCCTAAGGGTATAGGAAAGGGTCCAAACCTCACATGTTACTATTATGTGAGCTGTTAGCCTATGAAATGAAGGTGATCAGTCTCATATTAGTTGTGTAGCTTCAGTATTTGGTACCAAGACAGGTCCACGGCCCTTAGAAAACTTCTGGCACACTTGGAGAGACAGGCAGAAGAAGAAGTGTGATATTTATTGAGTGTTCACCGTGTACAAGCACATTTCTCAACACTCGTTCCCATTAATCTCATCTGGCCCTCCCTGTAACTCCAGGAAACAGGCACCATAGTGTTCCTCCTCTACATCTGGGAAACTGAGGCACAGAGAAACGAAGCAGCTTGCTCTAAGTTACAAACAGCTAGTAAGAGTAGAGGCAGGTTTTGAACCCAGGAGTCTGACTCCAACGCTCACACACCTTCCTGCTACACTATATACAAGGTAGCAGTACCAAGCGGCAGATGGAAAAAACATAAATGCTCAAGGTCACCAGGAGCCAGGCTGGTCAGGGAGGACCCATCTGAGCAGAACCTCAGAGGGTGACCAGGATGTAAAACTTGAGGTGGGCCCTCAGGAGGACAGATGTCTGTCAGGTGGACAAAAGAGAAGAGAGAAAGTGAGGGGCCCAGGCAGCCTGTGCACAGAGCAAGGTCTTGTCCCCAGGAGGAAAATAGCCTCTCTCAGCCCCGAGGCAGCAGGGAGGGGCAGGGGAGGCAGGAGAGGCCAGAAAGGGCTCTTCAGGGCCTCATGGTGCTCCTTAAATTCAATGGATCATCCTGCTACTGGGCCTTGTTTGTTTAGAGCAGCAAGAACAAATCTGACCGGACATCCATAGGGATGACCAGCCCCCCCATCCCCCCACCCCAAACCAGGAAGTGAGTCAGAACCAAAGCAATAGGATGGAAGTGCAGGAGAGAATCTTGTTGTGAAGATACGAAGATGTCATCCATGGGGCATGTGGGGAACAAGGGATTCCCTCAGAGCATAGGCTTATTACGGAGGTGATGGGCACGGGTGGGGTCACAGAAGTGCTGTGGGGTTTATTTTCCTGCACCGCTGTCCTGACTCCCCCACCATTATATCTGCTGTTCTCTGCCCGGAAAACAGTTCCTTTCTAAGGTTTAGGCAGGACAGAAAAGTGGGTGGGGTGGGAAGAGCCTGGAGGGAAAGATGCAGGGAAGAGATAAATTAATAATGAAGCAGGAGGAAAAACTCTCAGAGGGTCTGATTCAGATGCTCTGTGGCTAGCTTGGAACCACCCAGACCAGAAGGCCTCTTAACTCTTTCTCTCTCACCTTATCTGAAAGAGATCAGCCTGGTACAACTCTCATTGCTTTCACTAAAATATATAGCAACTTACTTTTCCTTTCTAACACAGTTTTTCTAGGAAAGAAAAAAAAGTATTTACTCCCAGGAGCGGCCATTGCTAAGGAAGCCAAAATAGGTGTTCAGATGACGGTTTTTTTTAAAAAATTTATAATTTATTTTTAAATTTATACATTTATAGACCACAGTTCCTTTTTAAGTTTATAGATAAATTATCTTCAACTGCCTTTCATGCACTGGCATTTTCTCTTAACTCTCCCTTTTTAACCAAAGAGAAAAACACCCTGCCTGGAATCAGCATCACCAACTAACCCCCAGATCTGAATTTCTCCTTAGAAATGGGTCTGAAGAAGACCTACTGTTAAAGCTGTAGCCCCCAAGGGAAGGTGACAGGAGCAGCTCTAAATTTTCTTCAAGGGAAAATATGCTATGAGAAAAAAAAGTATTCATAGGTCCTGACTACTCCAAGTTTCCTCCAAATTAGATATCTTAATCTTGAGAACACACATTTTCTTCAGACATATACACATCAGAAACCACAGACCCCACCCACTGTCCCATCACCTTGCCCTACACACACACACACACACACACACACACACTCTCACACACGCACGCACACATTTGCATGCAAACACTTTTGTAATAATCTACCATAAAATACACTTCACTGAGGAACATGGTCGTATACCTCCCTCCCCGTCTCCCTCCCAATGCTGCTGATATGGTGAGTTATGTTGGGACCTGTATTTCCACTTTCATTTTTAAAGTCTGATTTCCATGCGTGTATATACTCCTTGTCTTCCCCATACATGTACATGTGGAGGCAGGATATTGAAGGGGTTGGCTGGGCTCATTTCTTTCTACCTTTCCTCTCCTGATTTTCTAAGGCCCTGTCTTCCCTATGAATGTATTTGAAATTAATGACAAGCTCTTTCAAGGACCATTGAATTAAAGTAATATAAGCCCTGATCCCCTTAGGACCTCCCACAGGCTGTGGCCTGTGGTGATCAGACCAGAATTTGATCATCCTTCACCATAGGCAGCATTGCCTGCTTAATAAAGGATATTGTCAGAGGCTTTTCCTGTCTCTGAAGTTTGCCTTGGTTCAACACCAGGAGCTGAAGACCAGAAAGGAGACCCGTCTTATCTCAGATAAGGCAGAGGCTTGGCCCCATTCTGAACCCAAAGGAGCCAGTAAATCAAAAGATTAGCATTATTCACAAAAGCCAAGATATGGAAACAACTTAAGTGTCTGTTGACAGATGAATGGATAAAGGAATTGTGGTATTTTTACACGATGGAATATTATTCAGCCTTAAAAAAGGAGACGGTCTTGCTGTTCGTAATAATATGGGTGAACCTGAAGGACATTATGCTAAGTGAAATCAACTAGACACAGAAGAACTACATGTTCTCACTTATAAGTAGAATCTAAAGACATGAAGTTCATAGAGGCAGAAAGATGAACTGTGGTTACCAGGAGAGATGGGGAGATGGGGAAATGAGATTTGGTCAAAGGGTACTAAGTTGCAATTATGTTGGATGAATAAGTCTAGGGATGTAATGGACAGCATGGTGACTATGGTTACTAATACTGTATTGTATAATCTTGGAAATTTTCCAAGGGTAGATTTTAGGTGTTCTCATCACATAGAAAATAGTAACTATGCAAGGATATGGTATGTTCATTAGCTCGGCTGTAGTAATCATTTCCCTGTGGGATGTGCATCAGATCATCTTGTTGTATACATTAGATACACTCTTTATTCATAAAATAAAATAAAAATAAGGCCTTTGGTACTGGTTTCCCAAAGCATGCACATGGGCATGCTCATCTGTCACCTTTACACAGGACATTTAGGACCCAGTGGGTTCTCAATAACAGTTTTGACCCATCAGTGGAGTTCATCATCATAAACATGTTGCCCCTTCTGATTCTTGCTTTCCCAGAGCTTCTGTGACGAGGAGGACGTTTGGGCACAGTGGCATTGCAGTGCACACGTGGTACGCGTGCCCAGCATTAATCAAGTCCATTTGGGCTATGGCTATTAGCCAGCACCAGTTCTACCTGGACAGGAAGCAGAGTAAGGTAAGTCCTTGTCCGGGGCCTGGGAGGGACTCTGCTGTGGCAGACTGTCACCAAGCTGAGGGCAAATGAGAGCCCTTGTCTGGGTCTCATTGCTGAGGGACTGAGGATTGGATGGTTGAGGGTGGCACTGTGTCCCTTGCCCTGAGATGTGCACAGATACAGACCTGCCTTTTAAGACTATAGGAAGAGTGAGATGAGCTCTTCAAGACGGCACATTTCTTGCAACTTGATCAAAAGGGGCTCTGGCCCAACCACAGTTGGCGCTACTCAAGCCATTGAATATAGTCAGGTAGGGCCCTTCTGAGGAATCTGACCGTGCTTTGAACCTCAAGAACCTCTTCTAGGAGCTAGCAGTGAAGCCCCTTTTGCTGTTTAAACAGTGGCATATTGTTTTCTTTTCAAGGGGGAAAATAAAGTAACCATTCTCAATTAATAGACACCACCTAACTGTTGTGGATAATTGCTATGAAAACCCTCCAGGCTTATTAACTGCCAACTCCAGTTTTTTAAAATGCAAAGCTGGAAACATGAAAAAAAAAAAAAAAAAAAAAGCAGCAGCCCTGTTTCCCTCAAGGCGACCTGGAGCCTCAGGCCTTGGTAAACAGTCATCCTTAGCGGGAGATTCCGCCTGCTCCAGGGGCACGGGTGCATATTCTGTGGGTGGGAGAGTGACTTCTCCTTGGTTCACACACAGCTTATATCAACACTCTGCCCCCTCTTTCAGCTGTGTCTGCCTTGCTCCCCTTGCGTCCCTCCCCTCCCCCCTCCCGCCACACACACACCCTTGGCAAACCACTCCCATTCATTACCCCTCAGGTGAAGAGCCATTTGAATGTGAGCTCTGCACTTTTCTCAGGATCCTGCTGCCTTGGGTTAGGGCTATGGGGTGGAATACAGAGCTACAAGCAATGCCAACTTTGGCCTCTGGCCTAATCAGTACCACCACCTGTGGGAGGTTTTGTCCCATTGTTTGAGTTCTTGGCAGGGGAGGAGGTGGCAGGATCCTAGGCTTACTGGGCATAAGAGTCATTGGATCGGTGTCCTTTTGGATCCTTTTGGTTCCTCTTTTCCTTATTTTCCACCTGGATGGAGTTGCTCTTTCCCTGGCTTGGGGAGATGCATGGAGGGAGAGAGCTGGGGTAGAGTGGGAGGTAAGAGAAGGATAGTAAGAAAACAGGACAGGGAGAAAGAAAGTAATCATTTAAAGTGTAATTTGGTTTCAGATCAATGCCTTTCCCAATGCCTTTCCCAGTCATTGTCTCCTTTGTAACAGCTTTTCTCCTCTACTCAGTCTTCTTCCTGACCCCTCTTTTGTTCACTTTCTGTGGTGAATGGGCATAGGGTTAAGCAATTTTCTTATTAGGAATTATGAGAGTATTCCACAGCTCTTCTAGTGGTGATGGGCATTGGCATAGGAATTTGAGGACCCATTAGATTAAAAGATACAGGGTCTTCAGTATATGAATGGATAAAAATGTTGTGGGACATTTACACAATGGAATACTATGCAGCTGTAAAAAAGAGGGATCTCTTACCCTTTGGGACAGCATGGAGGGACCTGGAGACTATTATGCTAAGTGAAATAAGCCAATCTGAAGAAGACAAATATAACATGATCTCACTTATTTGTGGAATCTAATGAACAGAATGAATTGACCAAAAAAATAAGACCCAAAGCATGGAGGCATGGAACAGACTGATGTGGGGTTAGAACAAGAAGAGATAAACTGGAGAACTTATATGCATAGCCCATGGACACGGGCAATAGGGCAGTGAAGACCTGGGGGGTGGGTAGGGGGTGGGGGAGGGGGTAAAGAGGGGAAAATGGGGAGATATCTGTAATACTATCAACAATAAAAAGTATATTAAAAAAATACAAGACCCAAGTGTTTGACTCATGCTTTAGCTTGAGTCAGTGGGTGGGTGTCATCATTTTGTCCTCCACTGGTAGGAGCTGGAGATCAAAACCTTAGAACGCTGATTCCATCCTCTGTGTTGTTCAGCAATTGAGGGGTGAGGGATAGAGAGTCTGGCAATCCTCCTAAACCCCCCTGCTAGTTCCTCCTGCAGGAAGACCCCCAACACTGATACCACAATTTTGAACAGGGGAAAGTGAAAGAGTATTTCATCCTAAGGATCATATATTAGCTGTTTGAACTCTTCTCCTGATCCCCTGCTGTTTTTTGTTTGTTTGTTTGTTTTGTTCAGATAGTCTCTTGAGTAACTCAGGAAGCTGTTCCTAGGGCACTAGAGCCACATTCTGAAAGGTGATCTTTGTGCAGGTAGAGAAGCCTCATTCATCAGGCTTACTGGTCAACCCACTGATGCAATAAGTAAACTTCAAAAAGTAATGATCAAAGAACATGTTAACAAGAGGTTTTTTTCAGAGGCCAAACCAAATGCACAGCACTAGGAAAATTTCAGCTTTCCTTCTCAGCAACCCCTGACTGAAGGAAATGCATACACTCCCAGAGCAGAACTTTCTCGGTAGGCTTTAAATGCACACAGATCCTTCAGAGCCTTTGCACTTCTCATAGGAACCAGTATCCTGCAGGGATCAATTAGGAACAAGTTCCCCCACATGGAAGTCCAAGGACCCTGTTTTCCAGTTCTGTTACCCTGGGCAAGTCTTTCATCATGGCTTTGTTTTCCCCAATTAGAGAACAGGAAAGGAAATTCCTAATTGAAATTGATTGGTCCGAAGACACAATGTTTGTGAAATTGCTTTAGGAGATATGCTATCTTTTATTATTATCATTATTAATCCAACACGCTATTGCCTGACCAACACTTATGGAAAGTTTAAATTCTCTGAAAGTTCCTCAAATTAAATTAGAGATGATAAAACTCCCTGTAGGAGTTACATTGCAACACCCTTTGTTTCTGGAATGTTGTTCTTTATGTAGCTATGATGTGATTCCTGTTGGTGGGCAGAATGGCGTCTGGATGAGTGAAGGCTGACAGGCTTGGGATGAAGAGCTTCCAGAGAGTTCTGAGCAGCCAGTATTGGCTGGCAAACCATCCATTGCTACACACTCCACTGTATCGGGCCATGCCAACCATTCCTTTCTTTGAAGTGCTGTAGAAAAGCTAGGCCTCCCAAGTGATGCCTATCAAACCCAGATACAAGTGCGGTCTAGTGGGTTGAGTCAGCAGGGGTGGGTAGCCAAGAAGTCTCATGTTCTTCCCCTGGTACTCAGTTATTTTCTCCTTTCAGGGCCATTGTGTAAATCATTTAAGGACACCAATCAATTTCTCTCTCCCTCCCTCCCCCTCTCTCTGTCTTATATACACACCACCACCACCAAAGACAGAGTGAAGGGTAAGCTTTATTGCTTGGTTTCCTGTGGCTTATTCAGAATGAGAGGCTGTTCAGGCACCAATTACAATTGGTAACTCATATGTGCTGACCCCAAAGATCAGAAATGTCATCAGCTGCATCCCTGCATCCTCTGTAGCCCAGAGCCAGGGAGTGTCTTGTAGACGTAAGAGGAAAACATTTGAAAGTTCAAATTATTTAGAGTAGGTATTAGACCCTTTCCTCTGAACTCAGAGTGAAGATTCCTTGCCTTGGCTTTCAATCCAAATATCTATCCTATTTTTTCTCTTCTCCTGAGGCAGTCTGCTAGTCTTCATTCTATCTAGAGCAAAGGCAGAGTGAAAGCATGGAGGGGGACAATTAAACCTTGCTGACAGAATCCTATCTAATAAAAGAGAAACATGGTAATTGGCATACGACCGCTACCCTTCCCATTGGCTAATCAGGGAGATATGCAAATTAACTGCCAGCCAAGATGGCAGCCGGCCGGCAGCCAGGCAGCTTAAACTGAACATGAGGCTTGCTTGCTTCAGTGATGGAGGACTGCAACGTTCCCCGCCTGCCTTGTCGGCCTCCGAGCCTGCAGTTTGAAACATTGTAACAAATATAGAAGCTAAACAAAACCCCAGAAACCAGCTTTCAGCAAGCTGGGATCTCAGAGCTGGAGTTGATACGGAGTTTCGATTATAGAACTGAAACAAACCAGATACCTGCTTTCAGCAGCTGAGGCCTCAGAGCTGGAGCCAGGCTAAAGCTGGCCCAGAATAAAAAAAAGAAAAGAAAAAAGGAGCAGTTGGGAGCTTCAGTCCCAGCCTGAAAACAGCCCTCAGCCCCTCACCCAGACTGGCCAGGCACCCCAGTGGGGACCCCCACCCTGAAGGGTGTGTGACCAGCTGCAAACAGCCATCATCCCCTCATCCAGGCTGGCCAGGCACCCCAGTGGGGACCCCCACCCTGATCCAGGACACCCTTCAGGGCAAACCAGCCAGCCCCCACCCATGCACCAGGCCTCTATTCTATATAGTAAAAGTGAGGCCTCCCGGCACCGGGATCAGCGTGACAAACCCCCTGATCGCCCTGCAGCTCTGTGTGTGACAGGGGGCGGGGCCACAACCTCCCTATCTGCCCTGCTCTGTTCCTGACAGGGGAAGGGGCCCCAACCCCCTGATCGGCCCTGCTCTGTGGGTGATAGAGGGCGGTGCCCCAAGCACCCCACACCCCACAGGCCCTGCTCTGTGTGTGACAGGGGGCGGTGCCCCAACTCCCCTATTGGCCCTACTCTGTGAGTGACAGGGGGGAGCTCCCCAACCCCCTGATGGGCCCTTCTCTGTGGGTGATAGAGGGTGGCGCCCCAACCCCCTGATCGGCCCTGCTCTGTGCGTGACAGGGGGTGGTGCCGCAACCTCCCCATCGACCCTGCCTTGAGTGTGACAGGAGGTGGTGCCCCAACTGCCCAATCGGCCCTACCCTGAGTGTGACTGAGGGTGGCATCACAACCTCCCAATCCGCCCTGCTCTGTGCATGACAGGGGGCGGCGCCCCAACTCCCCAATTGGGCCTGCTCTGAGCCTGACCAGGGGCTGCACCTAGGGATTTGACCTTCCCTCTGCCACCCGGAAACAGGCCTAAGCCAGCAGGTCGTTATCTCCCGAGGGGTCCCAGACTGCAAGAGGGCACAGGCCGGGCTGATGGGCCCCCCCTCCCCCCGAGTGCACAAATTTTTGTGCACCGGGCCTCTAGTATCAGTAATAACACTCTGTGTGGCAAGACCCTAATAGCAAAATGCTTAGAAGTGTGGAGTTTCTTTTGGGTTGGCCCAAAGGCTTGATTTTGCAAGGAGACAGTCTCCCCATCAGTACTCACTTCCTCTTAGCAATCTCTCTCCACTGGTTCATTCAGCCATTATATTTACATTCTGGAGAGACGCGGGCAGTTCCTACAACTTCTAAGAATTTAGTCTCCCTTAGGAAGGGTCTCTTTGGTCAGTTTTCCATATTTTGTTTTCTGCCTGAAGTTGATGTGTGGCAGGAGTGGAGATGAGGTGGGCAAAGGTCTTCCATGTGATTAGTGAGATCCCCACAATACCAGGATGAGTCATTAATCAAACTTCATTTAGCAAATCACTGCCAAGTCCTGACTTAGAGCCTGTTACTATTCCAATTCCATTGGCCTTTATGTGTATTCTCTAATTTAGTCCTCATCACCACTCTGCGATGTGAGTTTTAAGATCTCCACTTTAAAAGCAGCAATCTGAGGCTCAAAGGTTGAAGATGAAGGTCAAACAGTGATTGACTAGGAAGAGTCAGAATTCCAACTCAGTTCTTTCCAAGCCTGGGCCCTTCACCACCATGCTGAACTGGTCTGTGTCTTCATGAGTTTTTATTACATCATTGTGGGCGTGGGCTCCTTCTTATTAAAGCGTGGGCACTAGTAAAAGTAGTGCTGAAAGAAAGGAAGTCATAGATTGTGCTTTCTGTGCTGTGGAAGGGAAAAGTCAACCAAATGGGTGCTGTTGATAAGCTGAGGCAACTGAGATGAAAGGCCCTTCCTGCTTCTGCTGCCAGTGGGAACGCTGCGAGGGCCTGGCAGCAGGATTACCTGATGATGAACAAGGAGCCCTGAGCTGAAAGGTGAGCTGGTCCTGAAGGCAGGGACAAAAGTTGAGGTCAAGGAGATGTGGATTGAGAGAACGAGGAAGACACTTCATGGCCGGTGAACAAAAAGTCTCGTCATTTCCTCTGTTGCTCAGACTTTTGTTAAAATGGGGAAAGCTCTCAGTGGTCAGAAGTCACTGTGTTTCATCAATGTTGGCATTAACATGGAGCCATGGGAAGGACAAGGCCACAGAGGTCCCGACGTCTTTGCTAGACAGCTGGGGGCACCTGGGCACAGCATGTCACTGTAGGAGTTGGCCTGGGTGTAGCTTCCCCTCTGTGGCTTCCTTAGCTACTTCCTGCCGGCTCCTCTGGTGTGCGGGAAAGACGTGGTTTCACATGTGCCAGGTGTGAATCTCCCCTAGTTCCATCCACGTGCATGCTAACATGAAAGATGAGCATTTATAGCTGATCTCATAAAGTCCACAGTATAGGTAAAGCCCGTTGCCTAAGCACTATCACAAAAGTAGATTTCTTGCCCTGACCATTTTGGCTCAGTGGATAGAGTGCCGGCCTGCGGACTGAAGGGTCCCGGGTTTGATTCCAGTCAAGGGCATGTACCTTGGTTGCGGGCACATCCTCAGTGGGGGGTGTGCAGGAGGCAGCTGGTCAATATTTCTCTTTCATCGATGTTTCTAACTCTATCCCTCTCCCTTCCTCTCTGTAAAAAAATCAATAAAATATATATATATATTTTTTTTTTAAAAAAGTAGATTTCCTGACAAATAGAGAAAAAGCAAACAACCATCAAATACATATACAGGAAATGCTAATCCATGGCATCACCAAAGGTGGTAACTACAGCAGATGACTGGACTCTAAACGGTGACTTTTAGGAATGTGATTGTGACTGCAGAACCCCTTTGATTATTCTCACCTGCTGTGGCTATTAGCCAAGTGGGCCAGCTAATAGATGGAACAAGTGGAGTGGAGGGTTAACCAGAGCCTGAAGACTTGCCGCATACATTTAGGTGTCAAAATAGAAGCAAAGCACCGTGCCAGGCGCTTATTGGTGGGACTGGAGTGTCCAGATGAGCAGCTGTTCTAGAGGCTTTTACACCTGCACACACTTGGTGGTATAGAACAGTGGTCCGCAAATTGTGGCTCGAGAACTACATGCGGCTCTTTGGCCCCTTGAGTGTGGCCACGAAGTTTCAAATGCACTGTATGTGTGTACCCGCACGTGGTATTTTGTGGAAGAGCCACACTCAAGGAGCCACAGTTTGCCGACCACCGGTATAGAGGGATAGAATGCTGTCACTTCCCAGTCTTTCAACCTTTCCATGGTCACATGGCTAGCAATTTAAGAGGTTAAAATCACTTAAGAATTTATTAAAATTCCATGATTTTATTTCAGAAAGCTCTTATGTCACTCATAAAGCTGAAATTATTTTCCTTCCTTCTTTGAACACAAAATAGTTATAATCACTACTATTTATTGAGAGCAATGTCCAGGCAGAGAAGAGGGGAGGGAATGGGAGGAAGGTCTGTTTGCCTGCAAAGTCCCTGCTCTCAAGGACAGTCCAGTACAGCCTACAGAATAATAAGTTTAGAAAATTCACCACTCATGTCAGCTCCTGAGCCACACCTGATCCTGCAGAGAGCTTCGGTGATTGGTGAGGGGCCAGGGGACACAAACAAATGCTGCAGGTGGGGAGATGAGTCCGTTTGCTGATTTTCAGGTCTGCAAGCAAGCGCGTGATGACTGTTGTCTCAGCGTGAACAGGTGCCCCTTTATGACCTGGTTGCCTTTCTCATTCTAGTCTAAAATCCATGCCGCACGAAGTCTGAGTGAGATCGCTATAGACCTGACCGAGACGGGCACACTGAAGACCTCCAAGCTGGCCAACATGGGGAGCAAAGGGAAGATCATCAGCGGCAGCAGCGGGAGCCTCCTGTCATCAGGTAGGCACGGCCTTGGGTTGGGAGCCACCTGAGAACGTGGAAGAAGTTCCTGCTGAAGCCTGGCTTTGGCCCTGGAGGGCTCCAGGGCGGGGAAGCAGCAGCAGCTGGGGAGACAGCTTGGCAGGCTCTCCAGGAGCTGGCTCTAGTTTGGAGACCCAGGTTTCATGCCAAATGGGAATCTGAGAAAAGTGCCAGAAGTATCAAAGGGTGGGAGGAGAGGAGCGGCAGAGCCAGTCAGTGTGGGAAGGGTGGTTGGTTATCTAAGTGCCCTCGAGCGCCCTCCAGAGCCCTCTGACTGCGACAGCGATGGCTGAGTGTCAGGAGTGGCAGCTCCGGGGACAGCGGTGGGGTTCACTGTGCGTCATTAGAGGAGAATTATACTCAGGCAGGGCTGCAGGTAGGGTTGTGGTGCTGAGTGACGGTACATTGTGTTCCTAGATGAACTTCTTGAAACTTTAAAAAGTCCAATATACTCTTGCTCATTTGGAAAGGAGGGACTTGCTGTCACTAAGTACAGTACGGGAGAGCGATTAAGCGCCTTTTGAAACTGAGAGTCAAAGGATCCGATTCCTCCATCTGTTTCTGCGGGCCCTGGACAAGCCTCTTATCATTAGATGGTGGGAAGGCCAGAAAAGCTCTGAGGGTTCAGATCCAGCTGACTTTGGGAGAAGGGACACCATTCACTAAAGGGTGAGGAAGGAAAAAGAACGGGTTTGAGGAGGGCAGGGAGGGAGAGGGAGGCAGTAATTGTTTGGAAATATTAGTGAAAAGTGTTACTGATGCAGGTCACTCCCCAGGCCACACGGTCTGTCTGATTGTTCTTAGGGACAGTGTGTCCTTGCTTCTGAGCCATGAAAAGACAGCAAGAAGTCTTCGACTGACCTCAGTTTCACTTTCTATAACTGTTTTCTAATGGCTGAACACAACTACAGAATGACACAAAAAAAGGAAAAGAGACAGGAGGAGGAAGAGCTGAAAGTGACCTAGTTAGCTTCTGGGCAGGTGGGGTCCAGCGAGAGCCAGGACAGGGAGGAGGAGGATTGCCCTTCCCGGACTGGGAGGCAGCGTTACAGAGACCCGCATTGGACAGGCCTTTGTTTCTAAGGCCCTGGGAGGACCCCAGCATGTGTTCACATGGCCATGTGTTTTCATCAAATCTGCGACATAATACATTTCACATTCTTTTTCCTAAATAGAGCCACCAAAATAACAGAAGTCCAGGCTCACAAAACCTGGACCTGCCTCTGCCAGATCATTGTAGGGTTCACCATAAAACCCTCCCTGCTTCAGGATTTCTAACATTTTTTTTTTTATCAACACAATAGGCCAAATCATTATTTCTGAGGCCTAGAGGTTTACAGTAAAGACTTAGAAAATGTGGTCTTCTTTTATCAAAAAGAAGGCCATTTAAAACCTAAGCCCCCCGCCTGGAATTGCAGCCACTCCTAGTCCCCTGCGGAATGGCCAAGGGCAGGTCAGAACCCACCCCTGTGTTTGTCTTCTAGACTCTCCCGACCCCTGCTAATACCCAGAGTCTCATATTCCAAGCCTGAACTGACCCACCCAATCTCCTTATTATCCAGCCGCAGATGAGCCGCACTCAATTTTCATTCTCAGTGAGGGGGTGCATTTCCGCTGTGGTTGCATATCCGCTCAGGAATCTAGGTCCTTTGTGAACATGGCATGGTTATTCCCAGGAGGACAATGGATCATCCAGCTCAGGGCTTCTCAACCTCCCTGTGCTTCCCTACCACTTGGAGGGCATGTTCAAGCACAGATAACTGGGCTCCAGCTCCAGAATGTTTGATTCCCTTGGACTAGGGCAGTGATGGTGAACCTATGACATGCGTGTCAGAGGTGACATGCGAACTCATTTTTTTGGTTGATTTTTCTTTGTTAAATGGCATTTAAATATATAAAATAAATATCAAAAATATAAGTCTTTGTTTTACTCTGGTTGCAAATATCAAAAAATTTCTATATGTGACACGGCACCAGAGTTAAGTTAGGGTTTTTCAAAATGCTGACACGCCGAGCTCAAAAGGTTCGCCATCACTGGACCAGGGTGAGCCTGAGGACTTGCATTTCTAACGAGTTCTAACAAGGCCTCAAGTGATGCTGATGCTGCTAGTCTGGGGACCAGACCACACTTGGAGAGCTACTCTTCTTTTTTTTTTTTTTAATTAAATCTTTATTGTTCAGATTATTACATTTGTTCCTCTTTTGAGAGCTACTCTTCTTGCTGAAGGAGAGAAAAAAGCCTGAGGTGGCTGTGCTCAGAATCTTGAGACCAGGTATCCCCACTTTTAAACCTGTGCCCTGGTCCATCTGCTCAGGTGCCTTTTCTCTGGCAGCCTCCAGTGATACCAAGGTAGTGCCTAACAGCATTTACAGGTGAGGGTATGAGCAGTTCCTGACATGGAACTGACCTCACTCATCCATCAGAAGTGAGATCCAGGCAACTTTAAGGGGAAAAGCAGTTCCTCTCTCTTACTGCCATCAGCTTGAAATTAACCATCAATCTAGAAGGTAAAGCAAAAGAAAACCTCCCTGCTGAGTCCGCCCCCACCCCTAATAGAAGCATCTTTATTCCAAGATGCTGAAGTGATTTTCATGTGTTTGATCACTTGTGATGGAGGCCCCAAGCTAAGCTGTTGTTGTAAGTCGATGGAGTCAGCTAGGGCACCTTGTGCTCCCCACTTTCAGAGGCTTCTTTTGAGGGCATTGACTCATCTGCTGCACAGCTAAGCGGGAGGAAGCTGGGCAGAGGAGTCGGCTGAGAGGTGTAAGCCTTGCCCCATGGCAGGCCAGGGAATGCTTCCAACTCTGCCTCACCCTGCGGTTAGAGCCTGAAGAATGATCCTTGAATGTGAGGCTGAGGCTCCCAGGGGAGGCCCCCTTCTCTTGATTTAGGAAAGACGATAGGGCAATAGAGGGAGAGACCATAAAACAGGAAACTTCCATCCCTCAACTCAACAAAGGGAATTTCTAGAACCTGGAAATCTGGTCACCCCTCCTTCTGGGCCTGCTGATTGCTGCTTCTCTGTCTTTTCTTGTCCCAGGAGGAAACACCTTCCCTTGAGGCAAGTCCTTAGAAATTCCTTTTGGAAGGCACCTGCTTCCCAAGCCCCACAATGCACAAATCTAGGCGAGGCTCCCACCCTGTTCTTTTTGTCCTTTCATGTCCTCTTGCTTAACTGCTTCTTGAAAATGCCTTTAGTCATGTGCTCCCGCAGACTGGGAGGGCATTGCTCCTCCAGCAGAGCCCTGGTTTTAAACACTTTTTATTACACTTGCCAGACCCTATGTTCTATCTTTTGTTCAGAAAATATGAAACATATAACCTACTAGGGGCCCAGAGCATGAATTCATGCACCTTGAAAGGAACTGTGGGCTGCGGCAGGGGGTGTTGGGGGTGGGGGGGAGAGCAAGGGCGGATCTTGGCCCATCCTCTGTGCCCCCGCCTGGCCCTTCCCGCCATGGTCCTAGGTCCCCTGTCTGCTGGCAGCCCTGCTCGTGGCCGCTGCTCACACCTGCTGCCCAGATCACTCCTCAGGAGCAGGGGGAGGTTGAGAAGCCCTCAGGGGTGATCGGGGCTGGCACCAGGTGCTGGCAGCGGTTGCAAGAGGCAGCTCCGGCACTGGCTTCGGGTATGAATGGGGTGCAAGCGCCCGGCAGACCACGATGCATGGGAGCAAGGAATTTTCAGTAACCACCAGAGGCTTGCCCCACTGACAGTGACCGGCGTCCCGCCTTGGTCTGACATCCCCACTCACCTGCTCCACCATCCTACTGCAGATGATGCCCGCCAAGTTCTGCGCACTTTCGCCGCCCACCATGTTCCACGCATGCCCCTTGGTGGTCAGCGCACATCATAGTGACTGGTTGTTCAGTTGTTTGGTTGTTCCGCCGTTTAGTGTATTTGCATATTAGGGTTTTATATATATAGATATCCTCTTTGATCAGTTGACTTCTTTCCTTCTAATCTACTGCCTCATGTTTTGGAAAAAGAAAAAAAAAAAAAAAAAAAAAAGGATGGTCCTTAAAAGCATTTTGAGATATTTTCTACTTCTAGCCCACTTTCTGACATCTAGTAGGTGCTCAATACACAATTTTTAAAAATTGTTTGCATTATATTCTCATGACTTACTCATATTATAACTGGAAATTTGTACCTTTTGACTTCCTCACCCCTTTCACCAACCCTCTCTGGCAACTACCAATCTGTTCTCTTTCTCTGTCTTAGTTCACTTAGCATAATGCTTATGTTGCTGCAAATGACAAGATTTCATTCTTTTTTATGGTTGAATAATATTCCATTGTGTGTGTGTGTGTGTGTGTGTGTGTGTGTGTGTGTGTGTCTACACCACATTTTCTTGCTTTATCTATTCGTTCAGTGCTGGACATTTAGCTTGTTTTCATATCTTGGCTATTGTGAATAATGCTTCTGTGGACGTGGGGTGAAGTTGATGATTTAGTTTTCTTCAGATAAATACCCAGAAATGGAATTGCTGGGTCATATGGAAGTTCCATTTTTAATTCCTTGAGGAACCTCCATGCTGTTTCCACAGTGGCTGCACCAGTTTATCTGTTTCCCGCATCAGCAGTGCATCCGTGTTCCCGTTTCTTCACATCCTTGACAACACTTGTTGTTTCTTGTCTTTTTGGTAATAGCCATCCTAACAGGTGTGAATAATAGCTCATTGTGGTTTTAATTTGCATTTTCTCACTGACTAATGATGCTGAGTATCTTTTCATGTACCTGTTGGCCATCTGTCTTCTTAGAAAAGTGTTCAGATTCTCTGTCCATTTTTAATCAGGTTGTTTGTTTTCCTGCATGTATAGGTGGGGATGTTTCAGCACACGCTCAGTCAGGAAACATAGTTATACATACATCATATATTCAAATATGGTGGCAGATGTCCTTCCTTGGGGGAGACTTTAGTACCGTAACAGGGGAATAATGAGAACAGTTCCCGAGGAGTCCCTGGAGCCCCTTCAGCTGCTCCAGTAGGTCTCAGGTGGTGGTTTCAGCTTGTTCACCCCCTGGTTCTGTAAAATACCCTGGCCTTGTTCTTGAAAAACAGTTCTAGCAGTTATCAAAGTTAGGGATTGTAAAGGTATGGATAAACATCTAAGTCTTGGTCTTTCTGTGAAAGTTCCAGCAAGTTACAAGATAGCATTACACTCACTTTATAAATTTCAGAGTCAGATAAGTGGGGTTACAGGTTAATAGTGGCAAAGTTGTAAGCGCTAAACCAGCGATGGCGAACCTATGACACACGTGTCAGAGGTGACACGTGTGTCAGAGGTGACATGCTAACTCATTTTTTGGTTGATTTTTCTTTGTTAAGTGGCATTTAAATATATAAAATAAATATCAAAAATATGTCTTTGTTTTACTATGGTTGCACATATCAAAAAATTTCTATATGTAACACGGCACCAGAGTTAAGTTAGGGTTTTTCAAAATGCTGACACGCCGGGTTCAAAAGGTTCGCCATCATTGCTCTTCTAAACAAAGATTAATCTGTGCTAGGTTACCTGTTAGGCTCAGGTGTACATTTTTTACATTATCAGATATGTGGTTTGCAATTAATTTCTCCCATTCAGTAGGTTGCCTTTTCTTTTTGTTGATGGTTTCCTTTGCTGTGCAGAAGCTTTTTATTTTATGCAGTCCCACTTGTCTATTTTTACTTTTGTTGCCTTTGTTTTCAGTGTCAAATTCAAAAACATGGTCACCAAGACTGATGTCAATCATACATGATTATTGAAATTAAAATTTTTTCATTGATTTGAGAGAGGGAGAAAGAGAGCGAGATATATTAATTTGTTGTTCCATTTATCTATGCATTCATTGGTTGATTATTATATGTGCCCTGACCGGGAATCAAACCCACAACCTTGGTGTATTGGGACGATGCTATAACCAACTGAGCTACCTGGCCAGGCCAGCCAGAAATTAAATTGTGAAGAGTACTAGTAAGAATCCTGCATGGCTCCATTTTAGGAACCGTCTATGTTCCCAGAATATATGATATCTTGGGCCTGCTAAGAACTCTCATATATCTGCCAAAAACTCTCATATACTTGCTGCCAACATTTTTCCTCAAATTGTACTGTGTCACTTTTGTCATGCTGGTATTAGACCTTTAAACGTTAATCTTGTCAGATCAGGCTCCTACTGCAAATCATGTCCATTCTTGTTATCTTTCATTCATCCTTCCATTTTTGCACCCAAATTGTGGTGTAACTGAGCCACGTAACACTGTATTATCTCTCTGGTATAAGCATATTTTCTAGCTCCCAAAATTTGGTAGGGACTATACACAGCATTCAAAAAAGTATAGCTCCTCTCCTCACAGAGTTTGCATACTATTTTTGAGTATCTTTTCATGTACCTGTTGGCCATCTGTCTTCGTAGGAAAAGTGAAGGTGATTTTCCTTTTGAAAGAAGGGCATATGATTACCTCTAAAATTATTGAAGTCCAGTACATGGCATCTGAGGTCTAAGATGCTATAGAAATGATGAGACCTCATTGGTGTCTATTAAAGAAGTCAAAGGTTCACAGTTACTGATGCCATGAGCCAGCAGCTAGGATTTCAAATAGAAAAGATCCGCGCTGAAGCGATGTATTAAGGCTTGGGGCCAGAACACCTTACTTCTTTGGTGGTAATACATAGGTCTCCCCGTGTGAGACCTGGAATCCCATATCCTAGTAGAGACCCATAGAGAGCCTTCTGAGTCTGAGCTGCAAGGTGTGTGTCAGAATGAAAGGGATGAGGTCCTCACCTCCTGGTCCAGGTCTGGATGGGATTCTGAGCTGAGGAAGTTGATGGAACCCACGTTGTGAATCCATGTGTGAAGGGATTCAGGTAGCCAGGCTTCCAAAGGGTGTGAGGATCCTGTCCTCAGGTCACATCTGCTGAGAGATGGCCTGGTTTCCCAGCGGCCCCTGGAAGAGGGGATGTTGAGGCAGCTCCTCCAAGCCAGGCTGGCAGAGCCCTACTCCTGCTCTCCACAAGCCCGGCCTGGCTTGGCCTCACAGGCCCGGTGAGGTGGGTGCTCAGTAAGCCTGCTGACTGACCACTGCAGGGGGAGCGGGGGCCACTGGATTCTCTCTGCCCTGAGGGAGCATTGCTTTGCTCATTGGTGTTTCAGGTCACCAGTTTGTGGAGGTTCAAATAGAGTTTGAGAGGACAGCTCTGAATTCACATCACTTGGTTATGGAGTTTTCAGAGTTCAAGTATCTGAAATCCTTTTTTTGTGAGAACTTGGATGGGTGTTTTCCTCTCTCCCCAACCCCCATTTCTTGAAATCCTATAAAGGATCACAGAGGAAAGAAAAATGGAATAACAAAACAGAGAAAATGACAACTGGTTTGTTGTTCATAGCTCCTCTGAAAGTGGGAGAGAGCATGTGGGATGGTCCTCAGCACCGTTCCGGAGACCTGCCGGCACAGAACAGTTCGGATTTCAGTGGGAGTGCAGCCGCCAAGGGCGATGAGCTGTTGTTCTCAGCCACCAACTCGCTTAGGAAATACCCAGTGTTCTGCAGGCCGATGTGCCTCATTGCAATAACCACCCAAACACAAAATATGTCTGTGCGTCCTTTCTTAAATAAATGGAACAGAAGACTGAGGTAGCCTTTTTTTAAAGAAATGTAGAGGCGTAAGTCACCCATTCCCTCCCAAAATCACACATGTTGTAACTATAAACAGGAATGCGATGGCAGTTGAGTTACCTTCACTGTGATCAGCAGGATTGTAAAGAATGTGGTGATGATGCGGGTTTTAAAAAACACACACACAACCTGCGGTCTGCTGTTACCCCTCAGCTCTGATATTTTCCGTTCTGGAAAAGCCGTGTTGTGCTAGGCCTGGGGCATCGCTTCACCTGGGGTCAGTGCACATGCATTACTCACCGCCTCACACATTCTCATTCTCTGAATGCTAGCACTTCCTCCCATTGTGAGGAAGTTTATTAATAACTAATGTAACAATGAGGATGCCAGCTATCTCATCTCTCCATACAGACAAGTGGTCTGATCGGCGCCTGCCAGCTTTATGGCCGTGGCTTTGTTCAGCTCAAAACACACTGCCTTATGCTGGTATCAGTCATGTGGTTTTTGGTGTGTTGTTGTTCTCTTTGTCTTCATCCTTTCTTTTTTGTTCTCACTTTACCCCCTCCTGCATCTCTGTCCAGCATCTCCACGTTCTCTGTTATGTAGCAGCTGCCTGTCCCTGTAGGTCTAATGACAGCAGGATGCCAAGGGCTTTCATTTTGGTCCTGACCTCCGGGCTCTGCAGATGGGCACAGCCCTGCAGCCACAGCCAAGGGCGTGTTCACGCTGGACCATGCCACCAGTGAGGGCTGTGAAATCTCCTTCTGTGGGATGGATGTTTCTGGACTTGTTAGAGCAGGACAGGCCTGAGTCAAAATTGAGATGATAAAATGTTTGTTCCTTTCTACTCTCATAATGGGGAAATAAAACCCACTAAAGTGGTTTAAACCGATGTATTTATGCTTTCAGGTATTCCTAGTAAAGGAGTATTTGCCTACTAAAGAGAACCGAACAGAATGGCAATTTGTAACCTAAATGAATGATTTTCCAGTGATGAAATTTTAAACACTGAAAAAGAAATACCACATCAGCTCTCACAGGCGTTGCTTTGTTCCCGTGTAGGCCAGCCCTCTCAGTATTGCAATAGAATAACAGTCTCGGAGCCAGAAAGATAAGCCCCTGATTTCACAGTTTAAGAAATGGAAACTGTATGAGTTACTCTTAAATAGTAGTTTCAACTAGGTATTTTACCAGATGCTGCTGCTAATTTTTATGATCAATTATTCAATTTCTTCTCTCTCTCTTTTTCTCCCCCCGCCCCCCCTCCCGCCTCTTCTCCCCCCTTCTCTCCCTGCCCTCTCTCATATTATAGTTGTGCTCTTCACCCTGTGGTGAAGGTGCCCGGAGCCCTGGCATCTGGCCACGTGAGAAAGCCATCCCAGACACTCTAGCTACCATCAAAGGTGCTTACCTTTCAAAGATCTTCCATTTCTACTGTTTCAAAGGAACTGTTTTATTTTTACAATTTCTGACCCTGATGACAAGTGTGCCAAGCATGCAGTTTTCATGCTAAAAATCACATTTATTCTCTGAACCCATCTCCAGGTACCACGTGTGTACCTTGAAAGCTGTGGTGTGCCGTTGTTTCATACGGTCTCCCAGGACATCTTTTAAGTGTGGGATTCATAATTGATGATGTGCATGGCAAATAAATATCTCTTCGTCATATAGGAGAATTCAGACCCTTCCTGCACATTCACTCCTGGGTGTCTGCCAAAATTTGTCCTTATGACTTTTACAGATCTGCCGGGAATGTGCCTTCTTTATTTTATTATTTTCCCTGAAGGCCTATACAGATTGTCATTTCCTTCACTTACTTTCAGGACAACAGCCTTCTTTCCTCTTTGGGGCGTGGTTTGTTTCAATTTCCCCCCCTCAGAGAAAAAAGCACCCCTTCTTTCTTCTGAGATCAGTGGGCAGGTCATCAGTATTCCAGCTGTGTGACCAGAGTGCCACGCTCCTGAGAACATGCTCTTCATAGGATGCATGCTCATATCCTGCGCTGAGTAGTCAGGGGCTTTTGAAAGATTGGAGCAGATTCTCCCTCACAGCTGAACAAGGATATCCTGGAGAAGAGGAGATTGTGTGTGTGTGTGTGTGTGTGTGTGTGTGTGTGCGCACCCTCCCCCCATACACATACCACACACACATACATACACACACACGTCCTGCCCAGGGAGCTGGCTGCCCACTGGGGGAAGTCTGGAGTTCCCCAGCTGGATGGGGCAGTTTCTCCGGAAACTGCCAGAGTTAGCACAACAGGTTTCACCATATTTTCACCAATAAAACCTCCACAGCACCGGGCGCTCACTCAAAAGATTCCCAGATACCCACTGAAAATGACCTCTGACCTTGAGCACGTCACCCAGACTCTCCTGGCCCTGTTTGATAGAACTTATCTTCTTTGAGATCAGATCTTTTTCTCCTCTTCCCCGGCCAGATTATTGGTGGCCTATTTCTATAAAATCGTTTGGATTTTCATTGAAACATAATAAAGTAACCAAAAACACACACAAGATTATATTTTCAGCCTAGTATCATTCAGATTGGTAGTTACTGCGCCATAACTGGGGTGGAAGGGCTCACTAGAGAACTGATCTGACGCTTAGTTTTCCTGCTGGTGAAACACAGGGAGCACCTCACCTGTGCAGACCAGACTAGGGTGACCGCCAGCTCCCAGGTTGTCTAATTGGTACCAGCCTGGGGGTTCCTTCCCTGTGTGGCAGCTGTTGCCTCTCACCTTCCCGGGGCTTCTCTCCTGCCTCCCCCACGTGGGCAGCTTTTCATGTTAGGACAGGGCTCTCAAGGCTGGGATCCGGTCTAGTTATCGGTCTCCCACCCACCTGCACAGGAAGGTGCTCCAGAGACATGTTTCATTGGCATATCTGAAGAACCTCCCTGGTTCCACCTCCTCCTTCCTTCTCTCTGCATGTCCATCCGCACAACACGTGGGAGGGGTCGGGGCTGGACATGCAGGTGTGACTGCACACTGCACCATTTACTACGGTGACTCAGCAGTCACCAAAACAGGAAGTTCCTACCCTTGTGGTGTTTCCATTCTAGGGCCAATATAGCCCACACAGAGCCCAGTCAGAATCCCAGCTCTGCCTTCCTACCTCCCGGTGACTTCTATGAAAACGGGGACTCTGTGTTTGTGATGATTAAATGAAGTGGAACATGTGGGAAGCTCCTGTAAGGAATTCTGTAAAAATCCACTTGCTTTTTTCCTTTCTCCTCACTAGTTTTCTGAATGTATGCAGCCAGGAACACTATTTAATACAAATAACTATGAATATTCACGTAGCACCTATGTTCTGAACTCTGTTCTAAGCATCTGTCAAATATTATCTCATCCAATTCTCCCAACCTTTGAAGAAGCCCCGTTTTTATTCCCATATTACAGGAGAGGATACTGAGATGTAGTTCATGTAACATTACCAGGCCCTTCAGCTAGTAAGTCGTGGACCTGGGACATAAGCCCAGACCTGTTCCCTCTAAACTGCTAGGCTGTGGACTTCAGCCTCAGGAAGCCACAGGATCAAGGTATGTTTTCCAAACCATATTTAGGTCACTCTTTCCTATACACTTGGTACTGCTCTAAACTTCTATTAACAACTAGAAAGTATTTATGTATTGCTTATATCTTCCAAAAATATTCAAATCACCTCTGATGTTCTTTGCCTCCTGACCCATTCATTATGGGTAGACAGCCCTTTTGAAGTAACTTGGCCACTGTTTGGTCAGTTCATAAGTTTTGAGATCCCACTTCTGACTCCAGTAGTTTTCTATCTTCCTACTTTTATAATCCCAAAGGCAGCTCCGATTAATCTGTTTAGCATACAGGTATTTGCTTTGGACTGTTGATAAGATGACGAAATAAATTCTTTAGGTGCTGGTTGATCATTAGACATTCCCTTCCAATTTGAGGCAAATTGTCGCAGTAACTGGGGAAGGACCGGAGTTGGCAGGGTGCCCGTCTTTTCTAGGTGCGGGAATCGTAAGGGAAAGAGGGAAGGTGGCACTGGATGTGAGCATACTTTTGTACAAGCTGCAAAAATCACCGCCAGAGGCACGAGGGAACTGCCTGAGTAAGTGGTTTATTAAATAATAGATTCTTCAGGTTTGGAGGGCTCTTGGAGGTAGGTTAATTGGTCATTTCTAGAAGGGAACATCATGACTACCAGAGTTGGTAACCCGAGGCTTTACACATTCAGGTCTGTGATGGAAATCCGGGTCTCTTTCCTGTCCTTCACTGCCCCTTTCAAAGATTAGACTTACACTTTTTAATTTCTGAGGGACTAAATTTATAGCCTTGGGGTGTTCTTGCCTATTTGTGTGGGTTCAAATAAGTGGAAATGGATAAACCGTGGTAACAGAGAGTTTCTGTACCTTTAGGCAAGTCTATGTGCTGATTTGAAATGATTTCGGTGTCTAGAATCACTTTGGACATGGTCACAATCCTTTAGTTTGTTAAGATCCCCATAGACCAGAGCCCCTGAGGCCCTTCCCTGATTGGGTGTCTCCTGGAATCACTATCTCTTCAGGGAATTAGCCAGGATTCTCTGCCTCCTGCTTTCTGGCTAACTTGCTGGCCTCCCTTTAGGATGTCAGCTGTGCCATTCAGGGGATGCCTAGAGGATTGTTGTGGACACCGTGGGAATCTCCTCAACATCACAGACCACTTGGGGCTCCTTCTCTGATGCCCTTTGGTTTCTTTCTATGGAACTGTTACTGAGGCATCATTGTCGCTAGGAACTTGACCACTTCTCCTCATGATTGGCATATTTGCCTGGTTGCAGGTAACGTCCCACAGGCTTAGATCCCACAAGCTCTGAAATAAAGTCACCTGGAGAACTCAGAGCCCTTGTCCAAGAGCAAGGAATTTTGCTTTAGAGAAACAGAGGCACTGGGAACCTCTTTCAGATGCAATCTGACATGAACCTGAATGCATATCTCCTTAAGCAATGGTGAAGAGGTGGTCTCAATGATTTCTCTCTCTAATTCTATGGTGTGTGTGTGTGTGTGTGTGTGTGTGTGTGTGTGTGATGTACATGTAGGGATATATATGCACTCACTCATGTTAAATCTTCACCCAAGGTTGAGGAGTTACCTATTTATTCCAGGCACACACAGTGGTGTCATATGCATTATTTCACTTAGTCTTTACAACAGATTAAGGAGGGCAGGTCAGTATCCCAAGGTCACACATCTAGTAAGTGGTTTAGAGTTCATCAAACTCAGAACTGTCTGACCCTCCACTCAGGTATCCTTATGGCTAAAATGGAAATCCACATGGCCAGGCCAGGCTGGCTGAGTTTGCAGAGATTTAACTTGGTGCTCTGCACCACATTTCTCGTGAAGCAATATCCAGAATAAAGGAGTAAAAGAGCTAGACTTAGTGGTGCCAGACATGAAGAGGGCCTCTTGAGCCATCTAGTCTGTCTTATGTGGGTTGGCTATTTAGGTTAATTATTATGAATAAAATAATTTAGGTAGTGCTAATGAGCCCTATAACTCAAGACCAAAGCTTAACTAATCCCACAACTAGAGACAGAATGATCTAAAAACATTGTGCTTTACCTCCCAGAGTTTAATGTTGTGTGACTTTTGCCATCCTTGAACAGATTAATTCTTATATTTGACTGCATCCAGCATCATTTCCTATGGAGAGGCTAGGCAGGGGTGAAAGGGGAAAACAATGAAGTTTTCACGTGAGCTAGAGATCCTTTCATCTTTCTTGGACCCAAGTGTCCCCAGGCCTGTTTTTTCAGTCCAAAGTATGACTTCCTTCCAGTATTATTTTACATTCTTATTAATTCTTCAGATGATAGAACAGAGCATACCTCATAAGTAGTTCCTGTGTTCTCAAATGTAATTGGTGACTATGACAACGAGAACCAGAGAAGATTCAAAGTGACTTAGTATGTGATATTGGATGGATATAAACTTGGAGATAGTACTGATAGCACGGGGTCATAGACTTAAGGAAGGAGAGCACTTGAACTGAACCATTCAAAAAGGGGAGCCCTGTCTGGCTGTGTGTTGCATGAACATAACACCATGTGGATTTAGTGTCTAAGAACCATGAGGTAATGGAGACTTCCTAAGAGGCACACTTTTGTTCAGGATTGCTGTTGAGTTTGGAAACCTGTGATTGAAGCATGACAAAATCCAAAGAAGAGGTACCAAAATGATTAAAGGTTTGGAAGGTAGGCACTATAAAGAAACGACTTACAGGTACTAGATTTCTTTACCAACATGAGGTACAACTTGACTAGAGCATCCAAGTGTGACTGACAACATTTGTTTGTTTGTTTATTCCAGTTAATACTTACGAGCCACTGTGGAGGCATAAAGATGATACTCTCCTGCAGTTACATATTTTCTCTATTTCACACTAGAATGGGGTGAGGGAGAAAAAAGCCCAAAATGGAGTCAAAATAGACTGATACTGATTGTTTTCTTCGTGTTGAGTTGTATGTATATTTTCAATATTAATCCCTTATCATTGATGAAAACCTTCTTCCATTCAGTAGGCTGTCTTTTTGTTTTATTAATGTTACCTTTGCTGTGCAAAAACTCTTTAGTTAAATGGAGTCCCACTTGTTTATTTTTCCTTTGCCTAATGAGACATATTGGAAAAAAAAATTACCAAGAACAATATCTAACTTCTACTACCTATGTTTGGTTCTAGGAGTTTTATGGTTTCACGTCTTACATTTGTTTTTAATCAATTTTGAATTTATTTTTGTATATGGTGTAAAAAAGTGGTCTATTTTTTTTTTGCATGTATCTGTCCATTTTTCCCAAAACTATTTATTGGAGACACTATCTTTATCCCATTGTATATTCTTTCCTCCTTTGCCATGGATTAACTGACCATATGGCTGTGGATTTATTTCTGAGCTTCATATTCTGTTTCATTGACTTATGTGTCTGTTTTTATGCCAGTACCATACTGTTTTGATTACTATAGCCTTGTACTATAACTTAATATCAGGTAGCATAATTCCTCCAACTTTGTTGTTCTTTCTCAAGATTGCTATGCCTATTCAGGGTCTTTTGTGGCTCCATGTAAATTTTAGGAATATTTGTTCTAGTTCTGTGAGAAACATTGATATTTTGGTAGGAATTGCATTGAATCTATAAATTGCTTTGGGTAGTATGGACATTTAAACAATGTTAATTCTTTCTATCCATGATCATAATATATGATTACATTCATTTGGTTCTTCTTATTTTCTTCTTCAATGTCTTATAATTTTATGAGGACAGGTCTTTTACCTCCTTGTTAAATTTATTCCTAGGCATTTTATTTTATTTTGATGCAATTATAAATGGCATTGTTTTCTTAATTTCTCTTTCTGATAGTTCATTATTGGAGTATAAAAAGACAACCAATTTCTGAATATTAACTATGTATTCTACCTTGCTGAATTCATTTATCAGTTCTAATGGTCTTTTAGTGGAATCTTTAGGGTTCTCTCTGTATAGTATCATAGCATCTGCAAATGACAGTTTTACTTCTTTCCAATTTGGATTCCTTTTATTTCTTTTTCTTGTCTGATTGCTGTGGCTAGGATTTCCAATACTATGTTCAACAAAACGGTGAAGGGTAGATATCTTTGTCTTGTTCAAGATCTTAAAGAAAAATCCTTCACCTTTTCATTACCGAGTATGATATTAGCTGTGGGTTTGTCATATATGCCCTTTATTATGTTACCAGAGGCCCGGTGCACAAAAATTTGTGCATTGGCGGCGAGGGGGGCGGGTATCCCTCAGCCCCACTTGTGTCCTCTCACAGTCTGGGACCCCTCGGGAGATAACAACCTGCTGGCTTAGGCCCACTCCCAGGTGGCAGAGGGCAGGCCCAATCCCTAGGTGCCTGCCCTGCAGTTCCTGATCGGGCTCAGAGCAGGGCTGACTGAGGAGTTGGGGTACCGCCCCCTGTCATGCACAAAGCAGGGCAGATCAGGAGGTTGTGATGCCACCCTCAGACATGCTCAGGGTAGGGCCGATTGAGGGGTTGGTGCGCCGCCCCCTGTCACACTCAAGGCAGGGTCGATGGGAAGGTTGCGGTGCCACCCCCTGTCACGCACAGAGCAGGGCTGATCAGGGGGTTGGGGAGCTCCCCCCTGTCATGCACAGAGCAGGGCCGATTGGGGGTTTGGGGCGCTGCACCCTGTCACACTCAAGGCAGGGTAGGTGGGGAAGTTGGGGCACCACCCCCTGTCACCCACAGAGCAGGGAGTAGGGAGCCTGGGGCCACTCACTCCTCAGAGAGGACCTCTGCAGCCGATGTCCCTTTCGATTCCTAATTGCCACGAGTGGGTGTGGGACCTGCCTGTTCTGCGTTTCCACCCCTTTTACCAATCTCTTTGTGGCTTCTTCTATATATGTTTAGTTATAGGATTTCTATTCATCTTGTCTTCAGGTGGTTCTTCATGTAGGTTCTGAATTTTGTTTTAATTTTGATGTGATTGTGGGAGGAGGCAAACACAGCATTTCCATCATCTATGTTGACTGGAAGCCCTCTGAGATGTCTTCTTTACCATTAGGAGAAAGTGACCAATTGACTAGGAATTCTGATAGGTTATTCTCATATCTGTTATTCACTGAATTGTTCAAAAATGCTTTACATGGAAATACAGTTGCTAACCCCCCCTTTCCCAAAAGTCCTGCTCGAATTTTTATTGGTATTGCAATGATTCTGTTAATTCCTGAAGTACTGACATCTTTATGGTGTCAAGCTTCTAATCCACAACTACCTACGTCTCTCTATTATTTTAGGTCTGTAATTTATTTTTCAGCAAAAATTTTCGTTGTAGAGATCTTGCATATTTTTCATTAGATTCCTCCCTAGGTGTTCGATGTTGTTTGATTCTGTTGCAACTGGCATCATGTGAGGCTTTTGAAGGCACACTCAGTATAACCTGTCCATGTCTAACACTCTGCCCACCATGGGCATGAGAAGCAAAGTAATACTCAGCCTTTCCTTTTCCAGGTAGCCAGTGCACCGTGCCTACCCCAGCAAAGTGAAAGGGTATAATAGCTTCACTGCAGGAAATTTCAGAATCCAAACATTGCAGCCAAGAAAGTGTGCTTTCTTCTAACCTACATCTCTCTGGTTGGCATGTCAGCTTATTTTCCTCTAGTTTGGTTCACAGTGTGCCTTCACAAAGATTTCATATCTATCAGTCTGCTATTTGAATCATCATTCAGATAGTTCTGCCACATTGTAAAACTATGTGTAGCTCTTAAGAGGGAATTTGCTCATGATATAGTATTAAGTTAAAAAACACAATAAAAATCTAATTTTATTTTTTAAATGTATGGCTTAGATAAACAGGTTAAAAGAAAATGTATGACAGTGGTTATCTTTGGGAGCTTAGCTTCTGGACTATTTTGATACATGTCTGCATTTCCAAAATGTTAATGTCAAACATGCATTTTCTTTGTACTGAGCAAATATATATATATATATATATATATATATATATATATATATACACACACACACACACACACACACACACACACACATCTGTTTTGTTAATCCTTGCCTGAGGATATTTTTTCCATTGAATTTTTAGAGGGGGGGAGAGCGAGAGAAACATTGATTGGTTGCCTCCAGCATGTGCCCTGACTGAGGCAGTGACCCTGTGAAACCCGGTGCCCTTGACGGAGATTCGAACCTGGGACCCTTTGATGCACAGGCCGATGCTCTAACCACTGAGCACACCAGCCAAGGCAAAACATCAGCATTTTTGAATGGAGAAAAAATTAAACTATGTATTAAAATTACTGGCTTGAATTTTACTTTCCCCTTCATTGTACAAAGTCTATTAAACATCACTAGTGAAGTTAAAACAGGTATCTGACATATCTTAAGATAATCAAGAAAGTGAAACTTCTTTTCCAGACGTGTGAATTTTTCTGCCAGTGCCTCTGGTCAGCTGTAAAGTCCACTACTTGCTGAGAATTCTCTCCTCACACTTGGAACCTTGCAACACCTGTTTTATTTCACACTTTCTTGATTCCTGGGGCAAATCCCAGGTCCACAGTGTAGGCTCCAGTTAAATTTCTTAGTGGTCCAGATGTGTGTCCCCCACTGAGCTGGCCTAGTAACCCCACTGTTTATTGACAGGTTCTCAGGAATCGGATAGCTCTCAGTCCGCCAAGAAAGACATGCTGGCTGCCTTGAAGTCCCGGCAGGAAGCGCTGGAGGAAACGCTGCGCCAGCGGCTGGAGGAGCTCAAGAAACTCTGCCTCCGAGAAGCCGTAAGCAGTTACCGTTGCTGCCTGGGGAAGTCTGTATTGTCTGAGCCCTCATCCCCTTCACAGACTTACACAGGGGAGTGGGTCACAAAGAGATCATAGGAGGGAAACAAGAGCTCCGGACACACAAACGTTGGAAATAGCCAACCCCTGTCATGTGCCCCATCAGAAACAGAAGTGACGTTCCTGGGACACCAGGGTACCAGTGCAAGCTGAGTCTCAAGTGGGACCTCACTGGAGACCAGTCATGGTAGCACCTGTAAATAATAATGTTTGCCCGGTGCCCCTTAGTTTATAAAGCATTTTCTCGTATGTTATTACCTCCTTGACTGGAGTGGTTTGCCACCATTTTCTAAGACTTTGTGTCTGAGTTGACTTGTGGCTTTTGTTCCCTTGAGGCTGTTTCAGATACTATATCTTTGGAAATCATGCTGAAAAGCATCACTGGGAATCAATAAAGAAACAGGATTTCACTTGATATATAATTCCCTTTAAAACTCATCTGATGTGACACTCTTTTTTTAAAAAAATGAAGTCTTAGCCTAGTGATATCTTTAAGTTTTATGCATAGCAACATTCCTCAAGCTCCTGTTTGCACTGGTCTCAGGTTTCACTGGGACTCAGAGGCTGTGACAGGCCACTGTTGTATTACTTGAATGTCCACTTCCACCTTCTTTTGTATATTCTGCAGTTCTCTGTTAGCATGTTTGATGAATTGAACTTTTAATGCCATACACCTTACTGTGCATGTGTGTGCATGGACATGTGTGTGCATGTGCTTGCACCTGCACAGGATAGGGCGGGAGCCCTCCAGGGAGCCATTGTAGTTCATATAATGTTACACAGAGCGATACTGGTGAACAGTTGAGAATCGGAAGTATAAAGAGGCTCCCAGACTGTATTCCCCTGCCCTCAGTAATAGTGCCTTGCCCCAGGCCAAATGAACCAGGGGCTTAGAATGAAATCACATTACATTTCCACTTGGCTTAATTAGGTACTGGATTGATTGAAATCGGAGCCAACTCAAACCAGACCCACATTAGCACAAACCCACTGCAAATCTTAGGAAAGCACATGCCCGGAGGAAGGGAGGGAGGGAGGGAGGGAGGGAGGGAGGGGTCCCCAGCAAGCTTTTCCTTGAGGTCCCAAGACTCCCACGGAAAGGTGTGGCTCTCTGGTGATGACCAGCATGTCCTCCTCTGGTTTGCAGCAGCCACCAGCATTTTGTATAAAGAATATGCTTTAAAAATTTAAGAAGTATGGCTTTGGGCGTCTGCATTTAATAATTTGTAAAGACTTGTTTTGTTTTTAATAGAGACAATGTCCCTAAACCCAGCAGGGAGTCAGCATCAGACAATTGGAGAAACATGTCAGGGCAGAGTTAGCATGTGTTAAAGAAGGTCTCACTGTGTCTCTTAAAACTAAAAGCAATTATCAGGAAAACAAAGCTTTCGCTTCTTACAATGTTGACAGCAGAAAACAGCTTGAGCAGAAGGGATACCCTCTCTGGCCCCAGGCAGATTGCTTTGTGACGTCTCCCATTCTGGTCTCTGGACGCCTCTGTAATCTTGGGCAGAAGTACCTCTGTCTGTGCCACACACTGTGTCCCTCCGCTCAGGATGTCGGGGAGCAGTTTGTCCCCTGGGGAGATAGCGGGGCAGCCAGAATGGGGTGGAGCAGAAGCATTTGGCAGAAATACCAATACGAGAATTTAAGAGGAACCAAGCCAAGCCCCACAACAGTGTGTGAAATCCTCCTTCCTCATGTGGCTCTGGCTACATGTGAAATCGGATTAAATGTGGAGAATCGAGGCCTTGAGTTAAAGACCGTCAAGCAGATGGTGGAAAATCAGTAGTCTCGTTTTTTAAAACATAGTATTTTGTTTTAAAACCACAGATACTTTAGACTTGCCATGTTAACCACTTTCCCCTCCTTTTATAAGTTTCAGGTGAAAAAAGGAAAGTCCTAACAATATAGAATTCTCAGTGTGCATGTTGTTTATAAACTGACTTTGAGGGAATCAGATAAACATGTCACAGAATAAACACATAGGACTTTGGCAACATTTGAACCACAATAAAAAAAAGGAAAGAAACAGAAAGGAAGATTGCAGAGCCTTCCACGCTCAGACAGTTTGCCTTTGTCCTCTAGAATGCTTACACGGGACAAAAAGGCCTAGGGCCCATTCTCAGGTGCAGAGTGCTGGTGCACTCCAGGTGCATTCACATGCACGCACCATTGCACATGTCTGTACGCACACCCCAGTGCACACACCACACCCCAGTGAGCACGCACACACACATACACACACACACACACACACACACACAAAACGGTGGGAGAAGCCAGACCACTCCTCTTAGAACAGCGGTTCTCAACCTGTGGGTCGTGACCCCCCTTGGGGGTCAAACGACCCTTTCACAGGGGTCGCCTAAGACCATCGGAAAACACATATATGATTACATATTGTTTTTGTGATTAATCACTATGCTTTAATTATGTTCAATTTGTAACAATGAAATTGGGGGTCACCACAACATGAGGAACTGTATTAAAGGGTCGCGGCATTAGGAAGGTTGAGAACCACTGGCTTAGAAGGTAGATCAGCATCTGGAATCTGCTGGTCCAGGCTTCCCGCCTGTGGGACACTAGCACTGGGCCACCTGAGACAATAGCTTTTCATGACGAAGCTGAACTGTGAACTCTTCCTTGAGTCTGTGCAGCACAGGTATTGATTTGGGGCTAGAAACCAGGGCTGGGCTTTGCCACCTGTGCCATTGGCAGCTCACAGTGGCTCTCCCAGGACTTTCTTTCTCTGGAAGGGACTCCTCACAACTGATACCTTGGCTCCACCACATGGATTAGCTGCTGATTCAGATTTGATCTTTATTTAGCCCAGACATAGCCCCTCATATGGAGCCCAATTCTAATCTGGGCTCATTCCACTGACCTAGTGTTTGCAGGGTCATTGTCACTATGGCCATGTGTCAACTAAGCTCACTGTCATCGTACTCACAACAATTAGATTTTCAGACCCCAAAATATACACTCAACAGATCCGCTTTAATAGATGTGCCAAAAGTACGGGTTTATTTTCAGTTTGTACTGAAACTCTTATTTGTGTACATTTAATGTCTTTTAAGCTCAGCCTGTTCCCTGAGTGTTGGCCTGAGTGGAATAATTCTTATATTTAGTTTCTAATTTGTCATATGCATTTTTCTGGGATTTTCCATATAGACACCACTCTTCCTAAGAAAGACTATGTGGAAGACACTTTAATCTCAGCTATCAGTGAGGGAGGATGGGGTACAGGGGCCCTGCACGGGAGCCAGAAAGATCAGAGTTGTGTGTGGCCCCGCCTGGCACACAGTGGGCATGCAGGAAACACTTGGGAAACTAACAAATGAATCAAATGCAAGGTTTATGATGAAATCTAAAGCAACTTTGTTTATGTGACAGTTACTTTCGGAAGAACTTTTCAAAGTGCATCTGTTCTGTAAAAAAGGATTGCTCTCATCCATTTTTAGAGAAATGAAATCACATTTTAAAAACTCTTATTAACATTCATTTAGGCATTTTGCTTAATAAAGGTACTATTTTGAATGTGTGCTTTGAAGAGTGTGTTGTGTGTGTGTGTGTGTGTGTGTGTGTGTGTGTGTGTGTCTGTCTGTCTCCTGGAAATAAGCACCTGCCCCCTGATTCCGCCTCTCCTCCTGCTGTTGCACATTTGCAGGAGCTGACAGGTAAACTGCCTGTTGAATATCCCCTGGACCCAGGGGAGGAACCACCCATTGTTCGAAGAAGAATCGGGACGGCCTTCAAGCTGGATGAACAGAAAATCCTGCCCAAGGGAGAGGTGCGCCCTTCTTCCTGGTGTTGGGTTCTCTCACATCACCCTCATTTTCTGTTTGCTGGGGCTCCCAGGTTTTCTGTAACAGCTGCAGCATTCCGCACAGTGCCAGCTGCCCTGTCCCCTTCCTGCTCAGTATTTCCCTTCGCCTCTGGTTACATTCGCAGGTTGGTCAGTATGTGGCTCCCAGGGTAGGATGAGCTAGTTGAGTGTTCCTAAGCATTTTGCTTTTAGTGTGCATTGTTTATCTGACAGGATAGGCCTGTCGCAAGCTGTGAGGTTAATCTTGGGAGGACATTCTAATAATGCCCATTGCGTGTCTTTTTAATGGCCTCCCATCCCTGGTTACTAAGAGCCCCAGCCCACTGGTTAGCATGCGGGTAAAGTCACCAGAACACAGTGTCCTGGAGCGGGTAAAAAGGGGGGGGGGCAGTCTGCTGAGATCTGCACCTGGGGGCAGGGGGCGGGTGAATTGGGGGCAGGGCTGCACCAAATGCTTCACCCAAATCTGAATCTTCACCTGGCAGTTTCCTGTTCAGTACAGTAAGTACAATTGCAGAGTCCTTATTTCTTTGGGCCAGATCCAGGGTTAAGTGAGCTACTATATGGAGGAAGTTTAACTTGGGTCTTCACACCGGCTTGATGAGCAATAAACATGAGTAGCTTGAGGTGGAGAAGGGGACATTACAGGACAGGTGCAGCCTGTGGAAGAGGCAGAATTATATTGGGTCAAAACTGAGTCGAGGATGGGTGGGATTTAGAAGACCATCTGGTCAAGTATATCTCAAATCTGCTGTCATCAGAATTACCTGGGGGAACTTCCTCTCCCCTGTGCTGGGCAGATACCAGGAACTCAACTTTTATGAGGAGACCTCACCTTAGTGAGTCCCCCCCCCCCCCCCACAGCCCCATTGTCCTTCCCACAGTCCCATCTCACCGCACCTTCTCACCAGCTGCTTCTTCACACTTGTCAGCAAAATATGCCTTTAGTTCCTGGAGAATTCCATGTGCATCCCCGTCTTCCTCACCTGTCCCTGCATATTTTGGTCGGAAATCCCTCAAAGGAAGGAACGCAGAATTAGCTGGCAGGCTTCAGAGTTGCTCTCTGAAGAACAAACTCCCTTTTCTCTTGAAAATGCACTTGCACCCTCCCCCTCCCACCCCCCCACAGCAGGCGGCCATCTGTACAGACTGGGCTGCCAGCATGTGCTGGGCTCAGTTTTAGTTGTGAGACTATCCTGGGCGTACACAAAGCCAGGGAGCAGTGTTTGAACCAGGGCTGTCAGCACAGCTGGCTGGTGGAGTCCCACTCACAGCTCACTCCATCTTTGTCCCTGCTGACTCATTTCCAGGCTCCAGCACAGAAGGCTCAAAATCTGAGAGACAGAGGGGTGTGGGGAAGGTGGGGGAGAGGGGCACAGTGGAGCCCCCATCAGCAGGCCTGCAGAGCAGGACAGAAAGCTGCTCTGAAAATAGTGTTGCATCCTGTGCCCATTCAAACCGAACGGGTCTGAATTTCCATGAAGGCTTGCTCTTCCTGAACCATGTGGAGACCATGGAGTGAAGCCAGGAGGCCCCAGGCCCTCAGCATTAGGACTCCTTGCTTCTCAATGATGCTCCCATGTGCAGACAACCTTGTCTCCAGAGTGGAACAAGGGCCATGGTCTCAAAAGTGTGTGTGCCCAGCGCACCGGCTGTCAGAGGTTTTAGGAGCAGGATCACTGCATTAGGCAGTGGGTCTGCTGGGCGCCTAGTGCCCTGGTCCCCAGGAGTAAGGAAGGCTGGCTTGCCTTGGGGGGCGTGGGCGGAAAGGACAGAGGTGAAACCCTGGCTCTCCCTCCCACAGGAAGCCGAGCTGGAACGCCTGGAACGAGAGTTTGCCATTCAATCCCAGATTACGGAGGCTGCCCGCCGCCTCGCCAGCGACCCCAATGTCAGCAAAAAACTGAAGAAACAAAGGAAAACCTCCTATCTGAATGCCCTGAAAAAGCTGCAGGAGATTGAGAATGCCATCAACGAGAACCGCATCAAGTCTGGGAAGAAACCCACCCAGAGGGCCTCGCTCATCATTGATGGTCAGTGCTGAGCCCTCCCCACAGCAGCTGCCCTCACTGCCCTGGGAGCGGGCGCCAGGCCTGAGAGTGGGCCAGTGCCCAGCTCCTGGCATGCCCTAAGCAATCTACTTAACCAGTGAGGGCTATTCTGTTAGGAATGCTGACATAGTGCATTTTGACATCATCTGTACTAACTGGTGACGGGACCCATCCAAGCCTGCAGCCATTTCTTTTTAATCCTCACCTGGGGTATGTTTAGACAGAGGAAGGGAGAGAGAAACATCGATGTGAGAGCGAACATCAATCAGTTGCCTTCCATACACGCCCCGACTGGGGGTCGAACCAGCAACCTAGGTGTGTACCCTGACTGGGAATCAAACCTGCAAGCCTTTGGTGCACACAGGGACACTCCTACTCAAGAATATGTCTTCTCTATTTTGCTACCTCTTTCAAATAATGTTTGCATCATACGAGCCCATTTGAATTAGAGAAGGAATTCAGATTCTTCCTAGTTCCTTAGCCTGTTTATTTTTAAAGATATATATATTTTTTAATTTCAGAGAGGAAGAGAAAAGGAGAAGGAGATAGAAACATCAGTGATGAAAGAGAATCATTGATCAGCTGCCTCCTGCATGCCCCACCCGGGGAGCAATCCCACAACCTGGACATGTGCCCTGACCGGGAATCACTATAATCCGGTTCATAGGTCCACTCTTAACCACTGAGCAACACTGGCCAGGCAGCATGATTTTTTTTTTTTTATTTCAAAAGAAAAACACTAAACTTGGTATCCAAAGACCTGTTGCCAGGAGAGTTGAGCAATCCCAAACAAACCAGCTCCCTAGCTGTGCCTCAGTTTCCCCAGATGTTTAACGGGGAGGATTACCTTGCTGTCTCCCTTGCATGTTCTCATGGTTAATTGAATGGGGTCTATGAAAATAAGCTTTGTAGAGATAGAAGCTGAATTTTGCAGCTCCACCACCACCACCACCACTAATGGCTTAAGACATTTATTGAGAAGCCGTTTGTTGTCCTGTGAGCAAAGCCAAGCTCCTCACCCTAGTTTCACATTTGTACAATCAATAGCAGTTCACCTCCTTTAGGTCAGTCAGAACATGCCCTGGGACTGAGCCAAGACCATGGTATGACGTAACCCGGCCAGGCAGCCTGTTGGATATAAAGCCACTCAGCATGGCGGTGCCCTGTCTAACAAGAGCACAAAGATGGGCACATTGAGTGTCGGGGATGGGGGTGAGCTCATGAGCCGCGGCCGGGGCTGTCGTAGAAATGCCCGGCAGCATTTGGGTTGTATTCCATGGATTCTCTCTGAGTAGAAAGAGAAGGACATGCTAAACACAGGATTTTTACAGATAGGCCTTTGTCTAAAGAATGTGATAAACTCTCAGACTTTTGCCTTTGTCTTCTCAGATGGAAATATTGGCAGTGAAGACAGTTCCCTCTCCGATGCCCTTGTTCTGGAGGATGGTAGGTGGTTGCAGAGACTGGGAAGGGGTTTGGTTTAAACTGGGTTAAACTATGTGTAGCCTGGGACAGGCCAGTGTAACGGTGAGAGCTGGGCCAGGATGGCCCCAGCTACCCTGCAATTCTCTCACTGCCCAATAGTCACTGAGTTGGTTAGGAGTTGCTGGGCGCTGCGTAAACCATGTCTATTGGAATTGTAGTGTTTTCTGTGCCTGAAGGTCAGATTTAAGGTGATAGTCAATGAGTCGTACTTTATTAGTTGCCAAACCACATTTTTACCTAAACAGAGAATCTCTACACCACACATAGTCTCCTTTAGTGCATTCATAATTCCTGGACAAAAGAGGCAGACATTGGTTTGGATCACAAATAAAAGATTGAAAACTGATAGGAGAGCCTGGAGGAAGCAGGAAAAACAGAAATGACCCCAACCCGGATCCCCAGTCCACACCTGACATAGAATAGGAAAGAAATCCAACCCAGAACCATCTCTGAGCACGTTCCTACGGATTTAACCCCAAACTTGTGAGGCCAGGACATTAATGAAATGGAGATATATTAAGTGGCAGTTAATTTTTTACCCCTTAGGGGAAACTCAGGTGGGCAGTGATACGTAGCTATTTAGATGGAAAACATAAAAGGTCTACCCAGGTCAGACTAATGCAGATAATCGCAATAATAATAATCGCTGTTAATGTGGGGAAAGGCTGGCGGGTTATTTACCCAGTCGTCTTGGCCCTGCTATTATCAATCACATTGCAATATTCTTACGGTCACTTGATTATGTGGGTGGGGAGGAAATGGGGCTGTAGGGGAGCAGGGAGCTGTGTTTTGAAGATCAGAGATCCAGCCCTGGTTTTGGCCTCTGTGGACTCCAGTCTCTCCGGGGGGAGGAAATGAGAACAATTTCATGAGATTCCTTTGTAACCGAGGAGTTGGGGGCATTATATATTGTCATTGGCTAATTCTGATGCATCATTTATGATTAGCTTCTTCCCCATGTTGCAGACCCCCAGACTACCTGGGGGTGTCACTGCCCCCCTAGTGCAGGCTTACGCCATCTAGGGGCTCTTCCCTTTACTGATCTGAGATGTGCAGGAGCAGGGGAGGCATAGCACATGCCCAGGACTTGGGGCTGAGAAGTGGGCTGTGAAAAGAACACTCTTTGGAAGTGGATTTAGGATCACATGAATGGTTATTGGGGTTTGAGGTTTCTTCTGGGTATTGTTCCCCTCAAACTCCCACCTCGGCCTCCACAAGGCTCACTGATTTTTTCCTGCCTCTCTCTGCTCAGTGCTGCTGTCCCGGGGGCTCTCACCACTGTATATCTTCCTTAACCCCTCCCCAGCCCTCCCTGGATCCTACCCTTTTGCGACCCCTGCCAGATGACTAAACGGGACTTTCATCCTAACATCCATGCTTAGTTTTCCTGTGGCTTTCAGACCTAATCCTGACGCCTGAATCTGGAATGAAAGGCCCCTGTCAGTAGGGCACCTTGCTTATCTCGGTGCCCACAGAAGGTCTGTTACACTTGCACTTGACCAGAGCTCCTCCCTGTCACCCTCTGATCCTCCTCACCAGCTGCTGTGCCAGCTGCATCGGGTCCTGGCTTCTTCCTTTCCTTTTCCTCTCTGCCAGGCCACTGCTGAAATCCCTTCCGGACCACAGCTCTTTGCCTGACTAACTGAATTCATTTCCTCCGAAAGTCCTACGGCCATTGATGTTAGAGCGTTACTCCCCTGAGGGCAGGGCATGGTCTTTATTTATAATAGTTGTAGCCCATCTCCTTCCCAAAGAATCTAAGGCAGTTCCAAAATGAAAATATTATATGGGAACATGTTAAAAACAATATACACAGTTCTGGAAAAAGCAGAGTTCTTACCTAGAGCCACGAGTAGATCCTTAATCTGAACAGATATGCTTTTATTCATTTTTTCTAACAAATGATTTATTGAGCACCTACTACATGTCAATAATTGTTGTAGACACTAAGGATATAGCAGTTAATAGACTAGACAAAACCCCCATGGAGCTGAAATCCCCCAAAGCAAATGACGTACGTCCTGTCTATTGAAAGAAAACGTCCAACGATGAGGACATTTTGCTGTTTGGTGTGAAGCAAGCGTTAAGCCATGGGATTTAATAAAATTTGGGTTTATTCCATTTGTAGCTCATCAAAACTGAGCCTTCTCTTCCCATTTAATGCTGCTCAAAGTTTAGGTTTGGTTTATTCTGGATTGACTTGTTTGGCAACTGGGGAAGCGTCATGGGCGCCTTCAAGAGTAAATGCTGGCCTGGCTCCCAGGTGTTGCTATTGGGGCAGAGGTGGGTGGGGGCCTGTCTGGGGTCACTAGGAAGGACGACCCTTGCTCAGTTGCTCTCTCTCCATTTTTGCGCAGAAGACTCTCAGGTCTCCAGCACACTGTCCCCCTTACAGTCCCCTCACAAGGGACTTCCTCCTCGGCCACCATCATCACATAACAGGCCCCCTCCTCCCCAGTCCCTGGAGGGACTCAGGCAGATGCACTATCACCGCAACGACTATGACAAGTCACCCTTAAAGCCCAAAATGTGGAGTGAGTCCTCGCTAGATGAGCCGTATGAGAAGGTCAAGAAACGTTCCTCCCACAGTCATTCCAGGTGAGCTGGGTGGGGAAGGCCACAGGAGGCATGGTCAACAGCTATTGAAAGCATCGGTGGGCTGTCCCAAATGGCATCCACAAATTACAAAATCCAAAGCAACCTAACTCCTTCCAGGGGTTGACTTTCAACAGGGATGCTGACCTGTCCAGGTGCAGGTTTGTCATTCCAAGGGAAAGTGGAGGTTTTGGCTCACAGCCAACGTGTTGGCAGATGGCTTTAATGTTGTTAAATTCCACGGAAATTAATTAGGAAGTCTTGGGCAGTACTATTCCAAAATGGCAAGTGACAGCCTTCTCGTAGGAATCCCCAAGTGGTTCAGAACCCTAAGCCATCAGCCAGCAGGATTCTGGAGCCGAACTCTACAGAGTTAGCTGTGCATTATCAGCTCATTACTGGGCTGATCTTGGAGAGAGGGTTTTGGAGAGGCATTTTTGGTCGGTTTCTCTGGTTTTCTCATTTCCTTTCATTACACCATTTAAGCTCCAAGTGGTTGTTCAGACAAGTAAATGTTTGTTGGAAAATAGAAGCTGCAGTTCAGGACAGTGGCTTTACAGACAGTCATGCTCCCTGTCCCCGTGAAGGCTGACCAGGACCCAGGGGCCGGGGATAAGGATTCTCAGGGAAAGGCTCGGAGATCGGAGGGAGTGGGGGTGGGAATCCTGAGTAAGCCCACCCAACACCAAGGTTGATGTCTGGAGGCTAGTCAGCTCCTGGGCACAGGTGCGGCACTGTGGCGGTGACCAGCACGGCTTCCTCTGGTTTGCAGCAGCCACAAGCGTTTCCCCAGCACAGGGAGCTGTGCTGAAGCAGGAGGGGGAAGCAGCTCCCTCCAGAACAGCCCCATCCGCAGCCTCCCGCACTGGAACTCACAGTCCAGCATGCCGTCCACACCAGACCTGCGTGTACGGAGTCCCCACTACGTTCATTCCACGAGGTGAGTCCACCCGGCCCTCGGGCCACTTCCTTTGTAAATTGGACATCTCTGGCTCCAGCTGGCCCAGATAATGGGTGATCTAGAGTCACGCCTGAACTAGGGAGGTCGTTTCTCCTTGAAATGAAGCAGGATTTAAAACTGAGCTGGCAGCAGTCTGCCCACGTTTGCAGAGACCCATCATATCCCACTGCCCATGCCTAGTGGGACCGGGAGGCAGCTGGAGAATCGCAGGCAGACAGTGCGCATGGAAGGAGCCTAAGCAAGATACAGGCAGGAAAGACCAGCAGGTTATCAGGGAAGCATGCTGGAGCCACACCACCTTGCCCTGATGAGGTGATCTTTACTGGAAAGTCCTCCTGTTGTTTTCTACTGGGGCCTAATTTATCCCGGACTTTTTAATGCCTCAAGGTATAAATTCATTAGAGAACAAAAGGAATGGGCAAAAAAGGGAGGCTCCAATGAATCAGGCCTTCATTTTCTAAAAAGAAGCAAAACCAAAGCCACCATTCCATTTTATCAAAAACTGAGTCTGTAGGGATCATACCTCAAAGGACAGAAGGTGTGAGCGCCCATAAATGGTAAACCATTTTATAGCAGGTAGAGCACTCCAGGCAAGATTTTTCTCCTTCATTTTATTCATGCCTTTATTTGCTCATGCACCACATATTTATAAAGTGCCTCCGTGTAGCAGGTATGATTCTAGGGGTCAGAGCAGTGAGAAAAGCAGACCACACCCTTGCTCTCATCAGACTTACATTTCAGTTAGGTGTCATAATAAATATCTGTCAAGTGGTGATAGCACTAAGAGGAAAAATGAGCCAAGCAAGGGGCTAGAGTGAACTAGAAGCATGGAGAATCTCTCTCTCACAAGGTGAACTTTGAGCAGAGACCTGAATGGATGGGGGAGGGGGGAGCAAGCTCTGAGGATACGGTAGAGAACAGGAGGTTAAAGCCCTGCACACAGGGCTGAACTCGGCATGTTCCCAGGAGGCCAGTATGGCTGGAAGAGAGTGACGGAATGGTGTGGGATGAGGGGGCCACATGATGGGAACTTCTCATTCTCCCCTGGGTGACAGTCAGAACTGAACTCATATCTTCGTGTAATTGGCCAACAGGACCACCCTGAACTTCTCATGTGGCCCTAGCATTGTCTGCCATATTGATGGATATTTGTAGGATGGATTTCGATAAGCAGAATGCGTTATAAACAGAATGGTGGCATGGTATGTTTTTGCATCAGTCATTTTCCATGTTCCACCAACCTTGCCTTTCAGAGTCTTCATAGAAATGGAAATCTGTGTATGTGGGTTTCATTATCTTTGGTTGAACCATATGAAATGTCTCCATAGGGCCTGTTTTGACCTGCAAAAATGGGCATTTCATTTGGTTTAACATAATACTGGAATAGGCATTTTCTTTGGTTCTCTTTGTATCTATAGAATTCCTTTCCACTTAAAAAAAAAAAAAAAAAAAAAAAAAAGCCCTGGTTGTTGGCACACTTTTTTCAGAGGGAACCCTTATGTGGGCGCTGTCTTCAGTCTTACCTCCCACTGGGAATCAAAATCCCAGCAGAGGCTAGGCTTGACTCCAGGGGTCAGCCTTGCTCTCCCGCCTCCTTTTCACCTGAGAACCATGGGAAGCACCTGGATTCCCAGGGCAGCACAGCTCAGTTTCCCAGCTGCTGGAGCCTCTCTCCTGAGTCCCAGGTTGCAGAGCCCCCAACCCTCCACTGGGCTCACAGACCCACCACCCATCGTCTCCCTGCAGGTCCGTGGACCTCAGCCCCACGCGCCTGCACAGCCTCGCCCTGCACTTTCGGCACCGCAGCTCCAGCCTGGAGTCCCAGGGCAAGCTCCTGGGCTCTGAGAATGACACAGGGAGCCCCGACTTCTACACCCCGAGGACTCGTAGCAGCAATGGCTCAGACCCCATGGACGACTGCTCATCCTGCACCAGCCACTCAAGCTCGGAGCACTATTACCCAGCGCAGATGAATGCCAACTACTCCACCCTGGCGGAGGACTCGCCCTCCAAGGCGCGTGCCAGGCAGCGGCAGAGACAGCGGGCGGCGGGCTCGCTGGGCACAGCGAACTCGGGCAGCATGCCCAACCTGGCCGCGAGGGGGGGCGGCGGGAACGCACCTGGTGTCTACCTGCACAGCCAGAGCCAACCCAGCTCGCAGTACCGCATCAAGGAGTACCCGCTGTACATTGAGGGGGGCGCCACACCCGTGGTTGTGCGCAGCCTGGAGAGCGACCAGGAGGGCCACTACAGTGTCAAGGCGCAGTTCAAGACCTCCAATTCCTACACAGCGGGCGGCCTGTTCCGGGAGAGCTGGAGGGCCAGTGAGGAGGGCGACGCCGGCCGCCTGACGCCATCACGCTCGCAGATCCTGGGAACTCCCTCGCTGGGCCGCGAGTGCGCCCATGACAAGGGCACGGGGCGCACTGCAGTGTCCGATGAGTTGCGCCAGTGGTACCAGCGCTCCACCGCCTCGCACAAGGAGCACAGCCGCCTGTCGCACACCAGCTCCACCTCCTCTGACAGTGGCTCCCAGTATAGCACCTCCTCCCAGAGCACCTTCCTGGCCCACAGCAGAGTCACCAGGATGCCCCAGATGTGCAAGGCCACGTCAGGTGAGAATGGGGACAGAATGGGGTTGGCCCTGAATGAGCAAATTGTTGACTCTTTTCAAGGGCTTCCAGAATTTCTTAGAGTCTGCGGTGAGGAATGAGAGATGGTTGATTCCAGAAACCTAGCTGTGAGATGTATGAGACTTGAGGTTTTTCAATCACCCCTTTACCCCTCCCATACTGGGCCTGGTTTTGCCAAGAGTGACAGACTTCGGAGGGGGTGGGACAGCACATCTGATCCTCTGTGAGCCCAGTGGAGGGTTGGGGGCTCTGCAACCTGGGATTGGGCCAACTCCTACTTCAGCTTCCTCAGTAGGCATCAAACCATCCCTCCAGCCACTTCTCCTGGTGAGGACAGAAATCAAAGAAGTTAGGTGTCTCGGGGTTTACCTAAGACACAGGTAAGGTAAAGACCTGGGTGGCACCTTGCAGAGCGTGGCTTGCTTAGGGCCTTGGCTTGTGGGAGCCTTGAAACTCGGCAGGTGTGTCCCCCGGTGGGGCAGGCTGATGGAGCCTGGAGTGCGGCACCTGACTTCACTGTGACCTATGACTGGACTTCACTGTGACCACTTGGTAGCTGCTCCTTGCACTCCCATTTCAATAGAGTTAGGATATAACCACAGTCATTTTTGTAAAGAGCTTTCAGAGTTTCATAATCAAATTAAGGGTTACCTTATCTTTGTACTCAGAGCAGGAGGAATTAAGTAACAAAGGGAAGAAACCATGCTTTCCCTTAAGAAGTCACACACCCTTCTCTGAGAGAATCCTGGCAGTCATAACAACACTTGTTCAGTACCAGTACCGGTGCTGGCAGGGCGGTGGGTCCAGCATGGACCAAATCATTTCCATGCTCATGGCATTCATAAGGAGAGGAGAACTCATGCAGTGGCAAGATGCTGCCTGTAGGAAAAGAAAGGAGGAGGATGTTGACATGTAATAAAAATGATTTTAAAAGTAGAATGAAATGAGAATCAATAGCAAATGGAAGGGACTGCAAGTCTGGACTTGTGCCTAGAAAGAGGGTGAAGATTAGGGGAAAGGGGTGATTCTAAAGACAGAAAATAGCAGGTCATCTTTGGGGAGCTGAAGGAGATTCTGGGGGCCTAGAGAGAGCAGGGTGAAGAGGAAGGACCTGCCGGCTTCCCAGGTGTGCCAGGCCACAGGGCTCCTTGGTTCTGTCCTCATATCCCCGTTGGCTCATTTATTATGGTGCATCAGTCTGATGACAAGCTCCAGAGATAATAATAAAAATGCTTCAGGCAATCATGAGAGAACCATGGACTTCAAAACCCCAGAACCATCTCCATATTCCTCCATCTGTAAAATAAGCCCAGTGAAGTCTGCCATCAGCTTCCCGGAGCACCATGAGAGTGAATGAATGGACATGCTGAGCCTGTTGCCCTACTGGAAGCAGCAGCTCCGAAGAGGGCCGGGAGGGCTTATGTTCCATCAAAGCATTAGCACTTGTCTAGTAGACGTGCTTTATTTAGAAAGATTAGGTAAAATCTTTTGGAGCATGTTTTAGACTGAAATGTTAAGAAGTATATCTGAGGTTTCCTGATGAAAAATATTCCATTCCCAAGAAAGCAATGGATGCATTTAAGGAGAATTTACTTCTTACTAAACTTTACCAACTGGAAAAACTCTGTCCATGTCAGTAAACTCCTAGTAGTCAGATTTGGATGAGCTATTATAGGCCCAGCACCCTTTGAAGTGTCCAAAGGGGTAGATTATAAGCCTGAAATGGCAGGCAGCAAGCTCTGAGAACCTTTCTGGAAGTTCTCTGTTCAAGACAAAGGCACAGTTTTGACACTGAGGCCACATCTACAAATGCCATGAGGTGTCGCTTCCTATGTCCAGAGAAATAGGCCCTTCTGCACTAGCCCTGCTCAGCACTCGCTCAAAGGTCCGTGGGCTGTCAGGTTCTTTGCTACTGTGGGGGCTGCCGCCATTCCTGTGGCCACTTTCCAGTGGCAAAGCGGGGACCTAGGATCCCAGGTCAACTTAACTGAGGATGAAGCTGCTGCATGGTTTGGAGGAGATGAATGGTGTAGGGGGTGGCTATTTGCCCACTGTGACCCTGCAAGAGGTCACATCCAGCATCTCTGGAAGGAAGCTGCTTCTCTTGACTGGTGTCTGACGCGTCTTTTCTGCACCACCTGCATACAGCTGCCTTACCTCAAAGCCAGAGAAGCTCGACGCCATCGAGTGAAATTGGAGCAACGCCCCCAAGCAGTCCCCACCACATCCTAACCTGGCAGACTGGGTGAGTTCCTATCAGACCTTTCATCCTCCTCTTCCAGGTTCTAGAATGATCCTCAGCCTTCCTCATCAGGAAGAGTATAATGAATATGAGAATCTAGTAACAGAGGGTTTATCAGGAAAATAATGATGAGTGTTCTTCATTACTAGGAACCTGCTTCCTTTCCAGAGAAGGCCCATGAACTGCTGTTCCTTCTACCCCTCTCCTTTCCATCGCTGTCCTTTAGATGGGGAATTATCTCTACTCCCTTGTAAAGCTGGCCCATGGCCCCAGGGATGTGGGGAATGTCACAAGTCCAACTGCACTGCTTTGGTCAGAATTCCAGACAGCATGTGACTTAAGTTCCGGTTATACCAGGACAACTTCAGAATGCCAGGCACCAAGGAGGAAGGGGAGAAAGAGACCGGTGTGAGCACCCTAGGCTGCCTCTGGTCCCATGTTTTACCTGCTTCTCAGGATGCTCACTGTCTTGGTATCAGGATGCATCTTAAGAAAAAGACAGGAGGCTCAGATCCCATCTCTGTCCTGGCCAACCACTTAATCAACACACAAAGGGCATCAGGTACCTTGAGACCTTTAAGAAGTGGCCCATAGCAAAATAACCCAAAATTCAGCTCTCCTTATAGCTTCCAGCATAGACCGACATCATAATCTCAGGGATCTGTTCTGATCTGCTGCAGAGTCTGAGGGGTACACATAGATTGCTATGCTCACAGTTCCTGCCTCTTCTGTTGCTCCTAAGACATCACCACTAAACGGATGTTATATACTATCAATGTCTGTTGGTTAAAAAACTAAAGGGTCTCTTTATCTAGCTCTATTCAGTTTCTCATTTCCTAGAGCATCTGTGGGGGTGTCTGGGAAAATCTGACAGCTGTCTGTGAGTTGAATCATCAGGAAACAACAGGACCAGAATCGGCTCCACTGACCACATTTCTGACTCTCATGCTTGGCAGCCATTTTTGTTCCTGCAAATTTATCTGTAGTAATTTAAAACCAGGCTTTATGGGTCCTTAGCATTTAACAGAAGGTAGGAGAGCTAATGTTTATTAAGTGCTTGCTTTGTACTTACTCAAAGGTTGGAAGCTTCTTCTAACATATATGAACTCATATAATTCTCACTGCAGCCTCACTCGGGAAGCATCACATCTTTTCATTTTATAGATGAGGCTAAGAGAAAATAAGTGCTTTGCCCAAAGTCACAATGGCTGGTTGGAGCTGACACTCCAGCCCTGTGCTCTGTGAGCCATAAGCCCTGTCTCTTTCCATTAGGCCAGTGGTCCTTAAAGTGCAGTCCCCAGACCAGCAGCATGACTGTCGCCTGGGATCTTGTTAGAAGTGCGGGTTCTCAGGCCCACCCATGGCCTACTGAGTCAAAAAATCTGGGGGGGAGGGAGGGGGTCTGGAAGTCTGTGTTTTAACAAAGCCTCCAGCGGGGATTCTGATGCCCACTCAAATTTCTTGTATCCACTCCCACTTCTTGGTCCGTCTTTGGAGCAGCAACTTCCCCTCTGTCATTATTACAGATCATGAAAACATTCACCATCCACACTCCAGCTCTAGCTTGTGTGGTCTGGCAGCTGCTAGGCCTAGGACCCTGGAGTCTCTCCAAGATTAATTCATAAGAAAATGACATCTTCTGTATCTATGGTACCTCCACTGGTAAATCATCTCACCTAAATAAGGAATTTCAGATTCCAGGCTCTTTCTCTGGATCCCCAGATTTTCTCCATCATATCCAATTTTACCTGACCCAAATGTATTTATTTAAGTGACAGCAGCTCTGAAATTTATAAGCACCCCTCAGATGCACACACAATGAGCTGGTTAAAAAAGTCAAGGGTCTCTTTATCTAGCTCTATTCAGTTTCTCATTTCCTGGGTTTCACTGCACATAGCTAGTGAGGACTCAAGACAAATTTGAAACAAAAAGGTATTTTGGTTCTTGAAGTAAACGCTTTCATCAGATTGAGTTGAATTATCATTAATAACTATTTTCTGTGATGTGACAAGAAAATGAGAAATGGGTAAAAAGTGCCAAAGCCTGCCTTTCTACCAAAACTATAGAGAGGTCTTTTGACTCGCTCATGGGGGTTGAAAGTTCTGTGTGACTTATTTGTCACTAACACTGGGCGTGTAGTCAACCATTCTTTCCAATGTATCAATGAGCTACAAATCATGTCTGTGTCGGTTCCTCTCTTTAACATGACCTCTCTTCTCTTCCTCCTCTGCTTTCCTTTGTTCAGAGAAGCAACAGAACACTCGCCCATTATGGACGGGTCTGAGTCTCCAACTCACCAAAGTACTGATGAGTAGAGGTATTGTAAGGGAATGTTTTGTTCTTACAGCCCTTTCCCCCTTCACTGCTTTGGAGTGTGTGATCTCAGATGTGTTGCATATGTGTTGCCCTTGCCCATATCATAATCCCCAGAAGGAAACATCTGCATGGTGTGGAAGCCATTGTTTTATGTTGATTTCTAGATACATGTGGAACTATATGTTTATATGTATATTTTTATATCAGATGTTAGGTGTTCTTATGTGACTTCCCAGAAAAGACCCCAGAGTGTGTTTTAGACCTTCCCAGGCTCTATGTACATGCAGATTCTTGTAGACACTTTTACTGGTTTAGTAACCTCTGTCCATGGAAAGAACAGCATCATGCAATTTAAGTTTCAAAGCACAAAGGGCAGACTTAGTTAGCAGAAGCATTGGAAAATCTCCTATGCTATCCTCCCAGCATTCTTAAGTGGCAGTGTGTAGTCTACCAAATGCTGTAGTGTTCTGCTTTCCCAAATGTGGTCCATAGAATAGCATCTCCATCATCTTGGAGCTGGTTAGAAAGCTAAACTCCTGGGCCTACAATTTGAATCTGTATTTTAAACAAGATCCTTGGGCGAATCAAATGTACTGCTACAGTGGGCATCAAAACAGTAGCACCTGGTCTGGGTCCTGTCCTTGGGCCAGCAGAATCTAACTCGGAGATGAGACATTGAAATTAAGTAGCATTTCAAGGGTTAACAAAAAAGATGAGGATACTGTTCAGAAGTGGATAAATTTATTCATTGAAAAAAATTGAACCATCACTATATTCTAGGAACCATGCTAGAGACCAGAGTTCTAAGAGTTTAAGTTCAAATCAACAATTTGAAAACCTATCAGGATTTTCTATACAAGGGGAGTAAGAAACGTGCAGCATTTATGTATAAAGTGATCTGAGACTTTAGGTGGAGGCCTAGAGGCTTTTCCAAGGGCAAAAACACAGATGCAGAAACAAGCAGGGTGTTTGGGAAACAGCAGAGAGTCTTGTTTGCTGTAGAGAAAGAGCTGGACTTTAGCCTGAAGAGTAGGGCAGGACAAGATCCTGAGCAAATTAGGAGAGAGACACAGAACAGTTTTTACTGTGAGTCCCCTGAGTTGGCAGATGAGGGATTAGGAAACAGGGGCTTAGCCTTTAAGAGGAAGATGGTGTGAAACAAAATTTGACTGAGCAAATTTAAAAGACTTATTTGCTTTACTTACTGGTTCATGAATCAGATAGCATTCAACCTAGCAGATAGAAAGGAGATGTGTGGAATCTAATGAACAAACTGAACTAACAAGCAAAGTAGAAACAAACTCATAGATAGATAGCAGGCAGACAGCTCTGGTGAGGGGGACTAGGGGGATTGAGCAAAAAAAAAAAAAAGAAAGAACTCATGGACAGGGAGGGATAACAGTGTGGTAATCAGGAGTGGAGGTGGAAGAGGGTATGAGGGGATAGATGGTGATGGGGCAAAAAAGAAAGGAGCTCTGAGGAGCTGTACCAGATGAAAGACTTTTATAGGCAGAAGGCAGCAGGAACAAGGCAGCTGTATGAGATGAAAAGGCAGGTCGGGTATTGTAGAATCATTTTCCTTTGGGGATGGTAAGGATCTGTCAGGCGGGTTACCTCACTAGTGCTGACCAGGCCATTCCTGATTGACAGGTTTAAGGTTGCACTTATGGGAAAGCCCAAACTGTAGTTAAGTCTCAGTTTGGTGGTAAGCAATTCCATTTGGGACCACTGTCTTGTTTTTATTAATTTCCCCCCCTTTGATTGTACTTGCAGCCTAGCTGAAAGATGTGATCAAAATTTGAGGCATTAGCTTCCAGTCTGGAGATCTCTCGATTTTTTGCCCAGTCTCTCTGTGGCATTCGCTGGTCACGACATCAGGTTCACATGCTTTCAGGTGGTCCTTCTCTTTCTTTCTTTTCTGACATTCTGTTCTTAGGGGGATCATTTGCTTGATGGTTAGTGGCTGTGACTATGCATTAAAGCTTTTGAGAGAACACGCACCAGGGGGAACTACTATGATTATTATAAACAGGATAATTCCCAATGTTGGGAGTGCACTTTGGACCCATGGTCCCCAAGACCCAAACCAATCAAAATCAAGTAGGTCAAGAAAGGCCCTGTTGAAGGAGTCACTTTAAGCCAACTGGCTTGTCTCAACTTCCCCAAAGTATCAATCCAGGTACAGCAAGTGGTGTTGGTCATAGCATAGTCTGTGGGTCAGGACTTTAAAAGGTGACAACCATGCAGACCAGTAAAATTTAAGGGTCTGTAGACTGCAAAGGTGTTTTATTTATTCTGACGCCCTTGCCTTGTGTCCCTTTCTTTGGATACAAAGCTCCCAGGATCTGGAGTTGTTAACCAGAAAGAAAGAAATGGATCCCCAAGGCTAGGGACTCTGACACAATAGAGAAGGCTAAATTTTCCCCAGAGAAACTGATGCATTGAAAATCAGGGAGAAGTTTGGGATGGGCAGAACTATAGAATCACTAGCATCGCGGCAAATCCAGCAGTTGTTTGGAGGCTAAATTACCAACTTTTGCAGTGGTCTGAGATACATGAACAATAGCTTTCCAGGCTTGAGCAAGATACAAGTAGACAAAAGAGTCATGGAGACCCTCATATGTAAGAAGCAGGAAAAAATGGTCAGAGATGGAAGGAGGAATGGAAAGAAACATTCTTTATCTGACATCTTGGGAGGGGGGAAGTAGTCTACTCTGATGTTGGCTACCTTTTTCCTAGTCAGTTTGATGGTGAGGTCTCCAGCTTTTGCACAGGACCAGAAGTCAGGTGGAGCTTTCTTCAGGTGTGAAGTATGCACCCATGATTCGGCACCTCCTGATTTGCCCACAGTGCCAGTGGTCAAGAGTTCCTGGTACGCCCATTGCTAAAGATCTGACGAGAGCTCATTGTAATGGAATTGACAGGGAAATTTGGTTATTTCTGTGATATACAACATCTTAAGATAATAAGTGGAATTATGACTCATAATACCAGGATATATAAGATTTCTAGGAATGTCATACAATTTCTAGGATACACTGATTAGAATTCTAACCCTTAGAATCCTTAATTCCTGGTGAACACTAAGAAGTAAGCAATTGTGAACTGTTTGCTATACTAGCATTCTGTGTATTGGAAAACTTATAATTACATTTCATAATTTCTAGAAGAACATTCTCCCTCACAGTAAATGTTTCAGTGTGGCACGAACCATGTTGACTGATAGACCTGGCATTATAGACAGAGATGCAGGAAAGCCAACTGTAGGAAGGATTCTCATTCTTCACCAGCTACTGCCAGTTTTCCCAGGACCCACTCTGCAGGTTCCAGAGCAAGTGGGGTTTAAAGAAGAGACTGTAACCTTGGTATCTACCAGGAATTTGGCAAGGTTTTCCACTGATTTAATTTTAGTTTTTCCTCAGCTGTTTTAAGGGAATAACTGGTAGCAGTTTATTGGAAAATCCCTAAGAGCCTCATCAACCTTGGGAGTGGCCTGTATAGGGGCATCTTTAAGGCCACTGACTTGGCAGACTTTTGTTCAGGTCTTGCAGTCTCTTTATAGTGGGAAGGCGGTTCAGAGAGAGGACTGAGAGGACTCAGGTAAAGGAGGATGGAGGGGAGTAGTAGGAATCATGTCAGTCCTATAGTCTTTTGTTGTAGGTGCCACTGTGTGTTTAATTTTTTATTAGCCTTTTGCAGTGAATCATTAAATGAAGTTATTTTGGAATCTTGGCACCTCTTGGAGGTTTTAGCATGCCAGTTAAAATAGGCACCCCATTCTGTTTTATTCGGGAGCCCTGGCTTTCAAGTACACATTTTAAATGAATGCTCTAGTCTAATTGTAACACTGCCCGTAATGGCTGTCATTCTATATAAGGAGGCAAATTGAGGCAAGCTCAAACGATCAGAAATTGTGTTTATTCAGGAATAGCAAAGGAATTGCAATTCTGGAAATGCATGATATATTCAGCTACAGGTGAGTCCATTGAGGGTTTAGGGCAGGCTATATTTATGGGCAAGGTGGAGTCCAGCCAGAGTCTACACAGTAAGTTTATTGGCTCCAGGTTAGAGATTCTTGGTGGATATTCAGTCGTTGGGAGATAAGTCTCTGTCATCTGTTCATCAGGCATTTACAGGAAATTGGTCTCTCAGCTCTTAAGTCCTGTTTTTCTGAAGGCATATGTGTGACATTCTCCACTTCCTATCCTGCAGTCCCATTTTAGATAGAAATGCTCTCACATTTCCCCTCTTGATCAAGATATTTTGCAGAAAGTATCACTGATGAACCATATTACTTAGGCGTTGCTTTCTTTCTTCCTCTTGTACCTTTTTCTTGATCAAAGACATTGTTAGATGGAGAACATGTCCCTCGGTGCAGAAGAGGATCATCCCCAGGTGTCTAGTACCATAGAAGAGGGAAATGGCAAGTGGATTTCAGTAGCCTCATTGGGACAACAAGAAATGTCAACAACCAAACTGTAAATTTGGGCCAGGGTAGCTGAGTCAGGGTAACAAGGAAGACCAGCCATGAGCATGAATAGATTTGGTGATTGGAGATTGGCTGGTGTCTTCTGCTGATTTGAGAAGGGCTATAAATTCCTCTAAGATTAGATTAAGTTTCCTGGATGAGCCTGTGTTGACTATCTTCATTTTTTTCCATAACATAAGTGACTCCATTTTAGTTTGGGTCTACATTTCCACTTTTTGATCAAGTCCCTATTAGGGGGTATTGATCACTCATATATTGCTAGGTGTTTCTTCTGCATGGACTTCATCCATTTTGTTTATTTTCCTTTACCATGCCATGACTAGACATCTTCCTCAGGGTGAGAGAAGCTTTCAGGGTTGGTAACAACTAAAAGACCACATTTGAGCAACTTCTCATAGTGGATCAAAGTGGAGGTCAAGGCAGAGAGATTTTGTCTAGGATATAGGTGTTAGATATCAGTTTGAAACGCTGGGCAAATCTATCAAGTTTTCTACTTTTTACAAAGATTAGATAGACAACAACTGAATACTTCAAAAATTAAAATACAAAATAAAATGACAAATAGGATAGAGAGACCAAATTGTAACCCATGAGCCAACTCCTGTTGGTAACCAGATGAATAAGTCAAAATTCCAAGATAAATCAGGTTGAGCTTGACCTCAGGTTTCTCAGAAGTATTGATCCGAGTACAATGGTGTTGACTACAGATGTGTCCTTGTTCAGTTAAGAGGTACTTAAGGCTGTCCAGTTGTCAAGGATAACTTTAGTTAGAGAGTCTTGGAATTTTTGTTGGGCGGCTAAGGCCTTTGTTGGTAGAGTCAGCAATGTTCCCATGGTTTAAAGGGTTTCTGATCATAACCTCATTTGTACTTGCTTCTAACCAGGCAAGTAGGGATCTGCCAAAAGAAGTAAATCCTGAATGCCTATATAACTTGATGATAATTCAGGGGAGTTGACTAGCGAAGTGTCTCAGTTTGGTTGTAGACAGTTAGGAGTGCAGTACATACCCTAAGTAAGAGACATTTGCCAGTTATGTGCCAGCCATCTAGGCACAGGCATTCATAGGCCCAAGGAGCAAAACCACCACAGACAAAAATAAATTCCTACTAGACACAAACCCACTCCTGCTAAAATGGCATTGTTAATGATTCATCTGCATGGTTTGTTGCATTTGCACATTCAAGGCAGGAATAGGTTAGGGTTTTGATGCATCTGGGAAATAAATCTCCTAGCCTGAAATAAAAAATTGTTCTAAATTCCTTGCAAAGGTGGATGCTGCTGGTAAGATTTTGTCATCATTGGAGCAGATGTGATATAGATAGATAATCACAAGAACTTGGGGGTTGCAAGTGTGTTACGGTTTCATAGGTACTTGTGTCTAAGTGAAAAAGTACAGTTATAATCAGAAAAAGGAAAAAAAAGGCACTGGGAGCCTGGCTGCAAAAGCATACTGTGTAGCTGACAGGAAGGGAATTAGGGTATTGGTTATGGTGGCATTAGGGATAGAAAATAAACTGGTTACAGGAATGACCAGGGTCTCTACCACCATGGGAGATAGGAAGTTTTAGGTGGCAAATCCAGCAGCCTAGAAAGTTACCATGCTTGGCAATCACCTGGGAGATACAGGCAAGGGCATTTTATATATGGACAAGATCAAGGGAAAATAGGAGAAAAAACAGAAAAGTAGAATAGTCTGATTAATTTCTCCCCTCGTGACTTTTGTAGAGGAAAACAGTGTTGGAAGTAAGCTTTAAGTTTTGCTGGCCTGGTCCATGTTTGGGATAGCTGTCTACATCCAGTGTTGTCTGCTGCTGGCTGCGTGGAGATCTCGAATTTGAGATCATCACTGACTTTGCTGGTCCATTCAGGTCCTGTGACTCTTTTTTTTTTTAATATATTTTATTGATTTTTTATAGAGAGGAAGGGAGAGAGATAGAGAGCTAGAAACATCGATGAGAGAGAAACATCGATCAGCTGCCTCCTGCACACCCCCCACTGGGGATGTGCCCGCAACCCAGGTACATGCCCTTGACCTGAATCGAACCCGGGACCCTTCAGTCCGCAGGCCGACGCTCTATCCACTGAGCCAAACCGGTTTCGGCGGTCCTGTGACTCTTAAATAGGGACAGATGCCTTCACGTTTAGCTGCACAGGAATTGGTGAGCAGTACCAGGAAAGGTCTTTCCAACAAAGGAAGAGGGAGTCCTTTAAGTTTATGTCTTTTTCAGTAGACATATTCTCTAGGACAGCGGTCACCAACCAGTGGTCTGTGAGTTCCGAAAGGTTGGCAACCGCTGCTCTAGGAAATAGGTCATGAGAGGAATCAGAGGTCAGGCTGTATTCTTGTTCAGCATAGGCTTCTTTAACTTTTGAGAGATGTTATTGGAAATAGAAAATCGGGAGCTAGCAATATTTTAATAGATCACATTGGGCAATGTGATGGTCAGGGTATGGGGAATGAGGCAGCTATATGGGTCTGCAGGTTACTGTTTCACAGGGAGCAAGCTTATGTTTTTCAAAAGTTAAGGAAGGACCCTTAGATTCTCTAGAACAGTGACAGCACCTTGGTCCAGGGAATTTCCAAGGCTCACAACATTTTCATAATTGGGTTTTAATGATGCCACATTCAGCCTTTCTGCTAGTCCTGAAGACTGAGGGCGATATGGGCAATGCAGCCTCTGTGGAGCAGAGAAGGGGCTCCGCAGAGTTCTTGGATTGCCTGGCCAGCAAAATGAGTTCTCAGGTCACTGTGCAAAGCAGTAGGGGCACCCCAGGGAGGGATGATGTTTTCAAGTAATTTCTTTGCTACAAAAAAAAAGCAACAGGGAAAAGCTTCTACCCAGTGAGAAACATACAGACCATGACCAGCTCGTGGTCATATTTGTTCACTTGTTTTTAACAATTGTGTTTAGATTAATCAAGAAAATTTCTCAAGATATTAAATAGTGAACCAAATCTTGTTATTTTCCTTGCTGACAAATTGTGTAACAGAGATAACCAAACTTATTTGACCAGGATATAAGTTGTATTTCTGCATTATAGTAAAGCTGGTAACTCTGAATACATACCTATTTTAATTGAACCGACACACTTAAACTAGCTTTTATTTACTAAATATTTATCCTAGATTGCATAAACTTTGAAAAACATCTGGGTTAAGTTTCTATATTTCTGATCATTTAGAATACTTAATTTGATAAGTGCTTATTTTCCTTTAAGCCAGTTAAATAGAGCTTATTTACAAACTAATTTTGGTAATGCTACCCAGAAATAGAAAAACATTACCTATTTTCAATATATATATACATAAACATACAACAGAAATTTTAATTTTAAAATTTTGGTTTTGAGACAATTATGATAATACAAAAGTCACTAGTTTATAGAAAAAACAGATGGCCAAAAATAAGGTTTCTGGCAGAATCTTAAAGATTCCATTTCTTTAGTTAAGCATTGGTCTCTCAGAGCCAAATTAAGACCTCAATGCCTGAACATGTTCTTGAGGTTGCAGGTGATCCAGTGTCAGTCTAGCCTGTTCCATGACCACCTTATCCTCGTATGAGTCTTGGAGTTAGTTGGGAAGCCCTCTAACAGCTTTAAGTGCTCAACTTGTGCCCATCAGTTTTGCGGCTTTGGCTTCTGAGATTCCCATTAACCATAGAACTATTACTCCTTTACCTCATGTGCACATTGACAGAAACCGCCAGTAGCCAGAGAGATGGTACTGCGGACTGGCCAAGAGAAAGCGTTAGGTGTGCACCAGCAGCAGCTCCCAAAGTAAAACTGCAGCCTGAACCAGTGTGAACTGCGGACTAACCAAGGGCTAGTGATTGGTGCTCTGTTAGAGCTTCGTGTCAGTCCAGACTAACCCATTAGGCCTATATTGGGAAGCCAATTAGACCGATAATTCAACGCAAAGAGAGCTGAACTCAGGACCCAGAGGAACTTACCCACGGCCCTCGCAAATGGGGTAAAAGAGAACTCAAAAGGTTCACGGGACCAGAGCCTGTGTTTCTCGTCCTTGAAGCTGTGAGATACCTCCTTTGGGTTCCACCACTCCCATCAGACTGTTAAAAAAAAAACACCAAAATTCAACTGAGTAAATTTTTGAGATCTTTTTGGCTTTATTCATTTAAGTCACAACCCAATTCTTGAGGAATCAAAAACTGTACTTGTCCTCCAAATCTAGTCTTTACAAGAGTAGAAATGCAGCACTCAAAGCAATTCAGAGCCCACCTATCCTTGTTACCAATCCCCAAACCTCCCCTATTCATCTCAAAAGGCTGACAGATACTGTAAAAGATGTGGATTCAGAAAACACTTTTTCCAGTGCCTTTGAGATATAAATGTTCTACTTGGTCTTCTCCAGGAGTTCTCATCTGGGCTGTTCCTTTCAAATGTAAACTTAAGGGAAGTAATTCTTATCAGAAGGGGAAAAAAAAAGATGGGGAAGGCTACTTGGAATTTAGGCAAATAAAAAAATCTTAAGTGTCTTCTCCACAAATATTAATGAAAAGTTTTAACCTTACTTTATTACAACTTCCAGAAATATGGCTTGGATCCAACTCTTCTTTGATAAACTAGTGAGGTATGGCTCATGACTTGGGGCAAAGGAGGAGCCAGGACTTGCTAGTTCTCTTTCCATCTGCATGTCCACTTCCTGCTCCTGTAACTGCATTCTTAGGAGGAAACTGACATCTTCATGGTGTGAAAGCTGCTTGGCCTTGCAGCTTTCAGCCTGTGAACCAGTGACTGTGGCTGGAGGACTCTTCATTGGGCCACCTGAGTCACTTACTCACCCCAGGGTGAGGGTATGGGGTGACACCCGCTGGAGAGCGCCACCAGGACCATATAAAGGTACAGAGGGACTCCACCGGGGCGCCAGCCTCCTCACTCACCCCAAGGAACAGCCAATGTCCACTATGGGGTCCAACCACCTTTTGCCACAAAAAGTTTCTCAATTCGCAGGCACAATGGCACAAGTCTGTTTTGTCAGGGCAAAGAGGAATTTTGCAGGGAGGCTATAATGGAGTCAGGCATGGACCATGCAAATGCTCCATTTCTTTAGTTAAGATATCCATGGCTAGGACCTAATTAAGAGATTTTGTTACTTTGCTTCTGAAGCCACATTTCAACAGCATTAACCGGGGTTCCTGGCACAAGACTCTCATTAAGACAGTATACCCACAGTATACTTATAGATGCCTTGGGATTTCCCAGCTTTCATGGTTTTTTTAAAAAAGACAGATGAGAAACATTTACAAAATCCAGAATGTCTTCATCTATTTGTTCCTAGAGAAGTCAGCAAATCAAACAGAAAAGTGACGATGACTGATCATTCTCAATCATAAACTGGTTCTTGAGGCCATGTTTAAGATGCTCTTTAAACTTGCTTTTCTTTGAACCACATTGGATTGGGGGCTCTTCCTGTCACCCATCCCAACCCTAACCCTAGCACTAGGTACGGGGAAATCAGCAGCAGAGGAGAGAATCTTCTAACATTTATGGAAAGTCCGATGGTGTTTCTAAAGAGATATTCCAACTCCCTCACTGGCATATGCTCCTGGGAGGTCAAACTTGAAAATCCACCCTTAACAAGACACAGACCTACTAACTCACAGTCACAGCCCAATGTCCTTCACAGGAACATTCTTTCCAAAACTGAAGGCTGTGGTCAAAGGCCTAGAGGCTTCATCCCTTCAGGATTCAGCACAAATGAAATCACACTATGAGTAAAAAGCAAAAAACACAAAAATGAGCACAGAAGACACTCCAGGCTACATCACAGCTGTGGGACAGAGCACCAGGTTAGCCACGCCAACATCTGGGACTGCGGCCCAGAAGGCAGGGCCTACGGGCAAACTCCAGCTCATTCCCACCTTCACCCAGATGATGTCTGACCTTTATCTTACCCTGAAAGAGCTAGTTTAGGGTCACTAGAGAGGGGCTCTTTTTCCTGAACATGATCCCTAGTGGTGATTACCGGCTTCAACATACGTAGACGTAGCTCTGTGATCGCTTCTTGATATGTAAAAATTCATTCTACTCAACCTACATAGTGCTGCCTACCTGAAAGACTTTTTAAAAGTCTCTTGTTTTCTATATACTTTCTTAGATATTTTCAATATACCTTTTTTCTAATCACAAAACATGTTATTTGAAATAGTAAGCATGGTTCAACATTTTTAAAAACTCAGTTTAAAATATGACTCCAGTTTCACTATGGGGAAATCTAACATTTTAAATGCTCTCCTAGGACAATAAAATCTGGTTAGCCCTTGGGGCCCAGGGAGGACTACCCAACACAGCTGTTCTGTGGGAAAGGAAACCTGAGAAACCCAGCCGCAGGGGCTCTCGCCTTGCTGCACAGGGGGATCACGTGGGGTCTCTGAAAGCCCCCATACCTAGCACACCCAGTGCACCGCAGACCAATTAAACCAGCACCTCTGGGGTGAAGCCCAGAACTGAGGTTTTTGAGATTTCCCGGGCGACTCCAGCATGTAGGCCAACTGCATAAGTAAGCGTTAGCTCCACTATCCTCCTTCACAGATGTCGAGTGTTAGGTCCCCTTTATGTCTACTCAGCACTGCATCAGGCCTAGCTCTTTGTGGACAGGGCAGACTACTGCTCAGTATGAAACCCTACAAAATCAGCATGCGCTTGTGAAGGCAGGCTGGTAAACGCCACTCCCCACTCACCGTCTGCTCTCTTTGGATTCCCTGCAGGAGCTACAGTGACAGCTGTTTCCTGGATTCCCCCCTGTATCCAGAACTAGCTGACGTCCAGTGGTACGGCCAGGAGAAAGCCAAGCCGGGGACCCTCGTGTGAACCAGCCGGCCTCAATCTGACCGCCTCAACGCCATTCTGAGATCACCTCACTGCCTCTCATTTGCCTTACCCAGACACACCGTCACCCTGCACCAGCTTTGGCCCTCAGCACTTTTTCCTCCTGTCTCCGCATCCCCTCACAACTCAAAAACCTGACTGAGGAGACATTATGGAAGGTTCCGGTCCCACTGTGTGTCCCCTGGCTCTCTTGCCTACAGAGAGCCAGGCACCTGTCCTTAATGGTACCTTGATGGCTTCCCCCTGCCATGACAGCCCCCAGGCCAGGAACCATCAGGGAAGCTGGCTGGCCTCGAATTCCTGTGGACAAGTGTTACAGAGGACAGGGAAGGAGATACTGCCGGTGGCCCAGAAAGTCTGCTAAGCTGTGCCCAGCCTGCCGCCAGGAGGCACCAGCCAGGCACTTCAGGAACAGGCCGCCTGGTGGGAAGGTTCTTAACACCTGAAATATTCCTTGGGCAGTGGCTCTTGGGGGAGCGGGGAGGAATGAAACAGGACGCTCAACACATCAGAGATGTATCAGAGGATCACAATCAGTTCTATGCTGCCAAAGATTTAAAAAATTAAAACACAAAAATGAGAGGGGCCAAGAGGAAGACATTCTTTGTGTAACAAAATCTCTTTCAAATTCTAAACTGCTACAACACCCAAGTCCAAGTCAACCATTTGTAAACTGTTTCCCCTCTTTATGCCTCTCCCTAACGTCCACCTTCTCTCTCTGGAGAGCCTGGAAATCTCAGTGATGTGATGCGAAAGTCGGATCTCCGTGAGTCTGGACGCTGAGGACAGACCTGTGGGGAGCAGCGGAGTGTGCTATCAGCCCTGGTCGGTGCCCAAGCCCAGGACACAGCTGCTTTCCTTTTGGGATTTGTAGGAAACATAAGGTGATGATGCCAAAAGAGGTTCTCTCTCATTAAAACAACCAGTAAAATGATCCTGGTTTTTTTTTGTTTTGTTTTGTTTTGCACAAGGTGTTTCATTATATTTTTTACGGGAAACCAAGGGAAAAGCACATTGCAATTCATTCAAGTGTTTAACTGTTGTGGCTCATTTTATGTTTGTTAGCACTTGTGTGGCAAAGAGCTCAGCTCCAACTTCAGTTACCAATGTGTCTCTTATTCAAAAACCCAACTATGTCCTTAGGTAGAAAGATTTTACTCATGTGTCTACTAAGGCAGAGCAGGGTTGAAAAAAATATCAGCTCCCAAGGGGCCCACATGCCTACAACAGCGTCAGCCACCTGATGTAGCACATTTGCCTGCAGGCACCAAAAGAAGGAAGAAGAGCAAAAAACGTTGTGGTGTGGGAGCTGCACGTTTACATGTGCTTTGAGCTATGCTTAAAACACAACTGGAAAGCCATCAATCTTCAAAGGCCTCAAAACTACTTTTATAATAATAACAAGTGCACACTCTTAGTTGGGTATTCAAAATGGCACAAACACGGTCTCCACAGAGGTGGTATGCTGTGCTTATTGGCACAAGTGGGGGGGGGCGGGGGGATATTTTTTCCTCACTTGTAATGACTTACCGGAAAGGCATTGGGGCAGCCAGAGACAGGAGCCAGGGTGGGAGTAGTTTTGTGGGAGAACAGGACTGAAGTTGGCTTTAGCAAAAAAGAAAAATCTTTGTTCTTTATGTATATGTAATCCAAGAATAACAATAGACTCCACCAGACCAGGAGGGTATGGATGGACATGAAACAAAATAACCTGGTGCACCCTCTGCTGCAGTGGGCAAAGCATGTGGATTCACAGCCGCTGGGCCATCCGGATGATTCAGGGCCTGGTCTGCGAGGCCCTGTGCACAGCTAGGTTGGTGATAGCAGCTACCGGAAGGGATTACTATTCACAGAACACTTTAGGGGTAAACCCTGTAGGATACATAAAACTGGTTATAATGTTGAAATGATTCTGGGGATTGATGGGGGGGTATATTTTCGTTGCCCTTATTCTGATGGTCAAAGCTACAAAGAGCAGATTTTTTCCCTCCCCACTTGGAAACATTATACATCAGGCCATTTTTCTTTCTCCCAAAACTGATTCGTGAATAATCAAACTGGACTATGTACAACAGGAGCAGTCAGTCAAAAGGGAAATAGAAAAGGTGACAAGGTTCTATAACATGTACAGTAATGGAGCATCAAGTCTGAAGTCAATCGGGTCAAGCTTTTAGCCCAGTTGGGTTACAGGGAATGAGAGATGAAAATTCTTTCTAAACACCTGGGTTCTGCATTCTGGGGGCAGAAAGAAATGGAGCAGGAGAGGGATTGTAATTCAGACCAACATCACAATAGTCTGGTAGTAAAGACAGAGATTAAGTAAAACAGGTTTTACTGTTTAGCTGCGTTCAGTTACTACGAAGTGTACATAAAGTATTAGTCCTTTGAGACTGACATGATTAATGAATGATCAATGTGGTGGGAAACAATGGAGTTACTGTACACAAGCACTTGCAAGCTCTTTATAGATCCCTATTTCTTTAAAACAAAAGATGGACCATAAAGCCTGGTCTGATATAAAGCCCCATTGGATACTGTGGACATGTATAAGAAACTACCTGTTTAGCCAGAAGACTGGTGAAAACACCTATATCAGACTGTTGCTAGCCAGGTGAATTTTTTATTTTATTATATGGAGGTGACTGTTGGAGAAGTTAAAATTCCAATCTGTTTTCATTCAGTATTAGTTTAGTTCTAAACATAGCAAACCCGATCCAGGTGCTATCAGATGACCAGTTACTGCTTAGTTAACTAGGTGTAAAGTTTTTCATACACAATGTCAATAGTTTATTACAAGTTGTGTAAAATGGACTCTAGTTTAATAATGGGGGAGAAAAGGATTAGGTTGCTCCTGAAACTGACTGTAGAGCATGTAAAACGATTTTACTGGATTCTGTTCAACTGTAATCAATGAAAAAGATGTATGTTGTAGACAAAGTTGCAGAATTAAAAAGAAATCTGCTTTTAATTTATTCTTTTTGTATTAAGAATTTGTATAGTACCTTTACATTTTGCAAAACAGTGTGGTTGACACTTATTAAAGCATTTTCAAAATGAAGAGATCTCAGTTGCTGCTTGGCGATCTGTTTGTTTCTAGATGACAAATGCTTAAGATGCTCTGGAAATCTGTAACTCCGGTGCTGGTGTCCTCACCAGGCTCATTTTTAAAAGTCAACTTGCAGACGCTATTCTTTTTATTAAATTTTTTAAATTTTATTTTTAAGTACAGTTTGCATTCACCATTATTTTGTATTAGTTTCAGTTATACAGCACAGCAGTTAGACAATCATATATACTTTACAAGTGTTTCCCCGATATTCCCAGTACCCACCTGGCACCATATGTAGTTATTACAATATTGTTGACTATATCCCCGATGCTGTACTTCATATCCGCATGACTGTTTTGTAACTACCAATCTGTACTTAATCTCTTCTCCTTTTTCACCTAGCCCCTCAACGGTCCTCCCCTCTGGCATCCATCAGTCTTCTCTCTGTATCTGTGTGTCTGTTTCTATTTTGTCTATTCATTTATTTTGTTCTTTAGATTCCACATATAAGTGAAATGATATGGTATTTGTCTTTGACTTATTTTACTTAGTGTAATACCCTCTAGGTCCATCCATTCTCTCATCAGATCTCATTCTTTTTTATGGCAGAGTACTATTTCATTGTTTGTATGTACCACAGCTTCTTTTTTACCCACTCATCTATTGTACAGATGCTATTTTGTCTTGTTAGATGTTGTAGACAAGCTCAGTTCACTTACTAGAGGCTAATTCTTATTCTATTTTTATTTTCCTTTTGTTACTTAGAGATGATATATTCCCAATTATGTATTGTCCCTTCATAAGAGGATATGAGATTAGAGATCAGACTTTGTCATGATGCTAGGTTAGTGTTTGTATCACTGTTCATTATAAAGAGTGACCCATGTGCAGCATGTGCTAGGCCTGGGCACTGTCCCCACAGAGCAGCCCTGGTCCTACAGCAGCACTGTAGGACCCTGGGCTCTGGAGGTCAGCCCTTGTCAGTCACCAGTGGTCCCTGGTTCCGTGTGGGATGCATAGGGCCAATCAGGGAGACAGGCAGGATGTTCAGGCTTTTTACCACCACTGCTGTTCACTGCTGTGCTCACACCACAGCGCAAACTGTCCCTACCCTCTGGGTCATATCACCAAAGTAATAGCCTACTGGGCCTGCAGGTCCAAAGAGCTCCATGTTCAAGGGCATAAAGGTAACTGGCTGACTTCAGAAAGGAATTTGCTGCTATTGAATCCCTGCCCCCTAGTCCAAGCCAACATGCATCCCTTCTTTAGCAGGAAACTAGAATCTGGCGGCCAAGAACATCCCTGGATGGAAAGTCCTCCCCAGATGGAAAACCCTTGCTGAAGCATTTGCCACCACAGCAAACCCTGCCAAAAATGAGAGCAGTCACCCTGGCCGGTTTCTCAGTGGTTAGAGCTTCAGCCCACAGACCAAAGGGTCATGGGTTCAATTCCTGGTCAAGGGCACGTACCTCGGTCGCAGGTTCAACCCCCAGCCCCAGTCAGGGTGCGAGCAGGAGGCAACCACTCGATGTGTCTCTCTCATGTGGATGTTTCTCTCCCTCTCGCCTCTCCTTTCTACTCTCTAAAAATCAATGGAAAAAATATCCTCACTCTATGGATGAGGATTTAAAAAGAGATAGAGAGCAATCCACTGAAAATGCAAAACATGCCTGGAAGTGAGCCCACTAAGACAGCATTTTATACTTCCTAAAGCTTTCCTCAGGAAAGCAACCAGGGCCCCTGTAGCTCAAGATAATCTACACTAATTGCAAATAAACAGGGATCTTCCACAAGTCTTGTGCATGTAAACACACCACAGCTCAGGAAATAAATCTCATAGCCACTCATTAATTTCTATCACACAAAAGCACCTTGCACATGGGAAGGTGGGACTTTTTCATTTCTTCTTCACTCCTTCCTACCTTTCACCACACACACACACACACACACACACACACACACACACACTCCCTCCTTACACAGTGCCAACAAGGCAATTTGGTTATTAGAAAATACAAAAGAAACACCAAACTCCAGTGAAAGTATTAGAAATAGCCAGACCTTTCGTTCCTCTCTTCCTCAAAACCAGTTTAAGAAAAAACAAACTCAGACATAAAATTCTCTTTAAAAAGAGCGGTGTCAGAAAACCACAGATGAGGGCTAGCAAGCAGGCATCAGGCCCCAGTTGAAGTCATTCATTGCATTTAAGAGACCTATATTATATTTGGGGGTGGAGGGAGGAGGAAAGAAAAAGTAAATTGTAGAAAGTGATAAGAAATAAGGGATAGTGGAAGATTTAGCCTCTCACGAAGAGGAAAATGTTTTCAAGTCAGGTAAGAAAAGCTGCTGGCAGGTGTGGAGGTGGAAAGAGACCTTGGGCTTGCTCCATATTCAACCTGGTGTGAGAAAAGATAGGAGAGGCCTCCCTCCCAGTGAGAGGGTCAGTAGATAGCAGGGTACGGTCAGCATGCAGCAGAGTAACAAAGATTAGAATATAAAATAGCCCAAGAGGAAATGAAGATGGAGGATGTCCTCCAGGCATCACTTAGGGCCCAGCTGCCACTGGACACTCAGTGGCTGTGAATTCCCTCCTGGCACTTACTAGCTAGGGACTGGGAGGAGACCGATGGAATGGCACAGGCTTAGGTTCTTCTGTGTGGCATGGCAGGAGGACAAAAGGGTAAGTGAGTAGAAGGTCCTGGTGAGAGGGTGACTGAAATGATGACAATGGCTTCTAGAAGGACTAGAGAGAAAGTGCAACCAGGAATCAAGCAGAAAACAGAGGAATAAATAGGATGCCTTGAAGAGGCCCAGGAACAGAAGAATGAAGGAGCAAGGGTCCTTCGTGACCAGGAGGAGGTAAATACTCATTTTCCCATAACCTTCCCATCCCCATGTGAGTGAACCACGCAATCTGATAATCATCACATGGAAAAGTTCCTATGTCAGGCTGATGGGGTTAGTGAATGTCACCTGAGCTTGGGGTTGCTGGACACGCACCTGGGTCTCATTCCCTGTGTGCAGGAGCTGCAATTCTGGCTGCCTGTTGTATCGGGGGACCAAACCCGCACCAATTGACAGAGATTTGATAAAAACAATTGCTTAACCAGATAGCGAAGAGGTGACCGAGCAAAAGGGGGATGCTGAGACCTCACAGAGATGATGAGCACAGGAAGCAGCGACCGTCCTTAGGGATGGGAAACAAAGGCAAGGGATGGTTAGAAGAGAGAAGCTGGTAGGTGCAGCCTGTGGAGCTGGGAGTCAGACCTGAGGCGTGGATGCTGCTCTGCTGGCACCTGTGCCCTGGCACCTTGGCGGGACCCCTCAGAGCCGGGCTCAAACCTCCAAAGTGGGGGCACCAGCTGACAGAGCTCTGACCTCTGAGTTGCACGATAAAGTCATACAGGCTGTGCCATCACTGTCAGGGATGAGAAGCTAACCAGAGGAGCAAATCCCTTCTTCCTTCCCTAGTTCCTGTCTGTCATGTGCTTACTGTTGGTGGGACCACCTAACGAAAAGCCAGCCAGAAAGGAAATGTGTGGCCTGCAGAGTCTCGTGGTCACCAAGCAGAGCATGGGAGGCACAGGAGAGCCCGGAGAGATCAGCTGCACCACCAGCACCTGCGGCCCAACTGACTGGCCTTCACCTCTGAACCTTGGCTGGTGAACCAACTAGCAATCCCAAGTCCCTAGTCAAACTAACAGCTCTAAATCAAGGAGACATCTTTACAATCTACTGCTGAAGGACAAGCCAATGGGTATTGAATGAGTGAATGAATGAATGAATGAATGAATGAGTGAATGAGTTTACACCAGACCATGTAAAACACTGATCATAAAATCCTCCCAGAGGATTCAGCCATCGGTAGCAAATGCAAAGTCTGTTTCCATCACAAAATCAAACTCTTGGTTAATTCCATTCACATTACTCCTATTAGCTCTCCCAGACTTGCTACTGTTACAAGAGAAGGTTTTTTCTTACTTCTCTCCAATGTTCTCCTCAAACAAAATATTTTAAAATCTATTTTCCTAATAATTCTTTCAAGTATTTTTTTTCACTTAGCAAGTTTGAAATTATTTAATTTTCAAGGTCATGCATCCTATTTGTGTGTCTGTTGTTAAACACAGGCACTGTCTGGTGCCTTATTCTTAAGCACTGTCCCCAGCCTACATGAGTCATCCAGAATGCCATCTGATGATGTTCCCGGGGCATTAGACAATATTACTGTTACCATGGATGCAGTCACCAGGCCCTGAGGATTTAACTGGATGCTGTTTATTGAAACTGAACTTCATTGAATCCTCTCCCATTCCATTCTGGTCTTCACATTCTAATATATTACTCATTCTTCTCACCAAACTTACTCTACCTTTTAAACTATTGACTATTCATAATCTCTGCTCCCCTGATTTTTGACGTGCCTTTTCCCTCCTGCTATCCTTCTAATAAAGGAGAACACTCCCTCTGGTCATTTTTTTCCACCTTATGTGATTAAAAGGTTTGTAAATGTTCATATTTTTGCAATTACATGTCATTTTCTTCTTAATTTCTTTTTTACTCTTCTCCAAAAGTTGTTGCTATTCCTTTTGATTACTTGGGAGAAATAATTAGCCTCCTCTTCTACTTTTGTGACCTATATATTTATTTTACAGTTATAGTTACAGTTACAGTTATAGTTATATAGTTATATTTATAGTAGAGCTGCTTGGTTTTTGCTCAAATTTCTTTTCAATCCACCCACCTTTTAGGAAATAAATTATTTGGGTTTTTTGTTAGGTATTTTGAGCTTTTCTGAAGTATATACTTTTCTACACAGTGTCCTCTCCTTCCGAGAGTAGCTTTCCATAGGGAAGCCTATTAAAATAAAGAATAATAGGGGCCCCAGATGAGCTCTTCCTAAGTCTCTCCTCCACCAGGAATGTCTCTGTGAGCACCGAGGTCCCGCTCCCTTCTTGCTTTTCTCTTTCCAAAGCAAATCTATCCCTGCTCTGGAGGGCATCCACTGCTGCTTCTTTGAGGGGTCTTGCTCCATTCAGTCTCCCTTCTCCTCTAACTTCACACTTTTTCTTTCTCCTTTGATTCTTCCCCTTTAACATATAAATATACTCATTTTTTTCATCTTAAAATAAAAAAAAAAATCCTAACAATGTATTTCTCTCTGACTACGACCACATCTCTCTTCTCAGCCAAATGTTTGGGAAGAGAAGCCTTCAGTTGCTGCCTTCACTTTCTCACGCCCCATTCACTTCTTCATTCACTGCCTGCCATCCTGCAGGCGCACATCCCCAAGCACCCAGTTGCCATCGCCAAAGGCATTTGTAGCTTTCCTGACCTCCTGACAACATTTAACTACGTTTAGGAAATAATGTATGGAGTGCCAGAAATGAAAGGCAGATGTGATCCCCAATCTCATGTGGCTTAACATATTAGGCATTCCTGGTAATACTCAAGTTTCTTTGCTTCCACTGCTCACCTTTGCAGGCTTTACTTATATGCTACTTAAATCTCCCTATTCTCCAAGTCTTCTTCTCTCCTCCTCCTCCTCCTCCTCCTCCTCCTCCTCCTCCTCCTCCTTCTTCTTCTTCATAGCTTCTCAAAGCAATCACCCATGGCTTTAATTACTTTATATACAGGGTGGGCCAAAAGTAGGTTTACATTTCTGAGTACATGAAATACAGAGTTTATTCTTGTATTGTTATTTAGTAACTAGAGGCCCGGTGCACAAATTCGTGCATCACTGGGGTCCCTCAGCCTGGTCTGTGGGATCGGGCTGAAACCGGCTCTCTGACATCCCCTAAGGGGTCCTGGATTGCAAGAGGGCACAGGCCAGGCTGAGGGACCCCACCAGTGCATGATCAGGGCTGGGGAGGGACGCGGGAGATTGGCCAGCATGGGAGGGCTCCGGGGCATGTCCAGTCCTTCTCACTCAGTCCCGATTGGCCGGACCTCAGCAGCAAGCTAACCTACCAGTTGGAGCGTCTGCCCCCTGGTGGTCAGTGCACATCATAGCGAGCAGTTGAGTGGCTTTAGCATATCATTAGCATATTACGCTTTGATTGGTTGAATGGACCACCAAACACTTAGCATATTATGCTTTTATTATATAGGATTGTTGTATTATTTTCCATATGAACAATTGTAAACCTACTGTTGCCCCCCTCTGCATACTCTAATGACAATACAGTTTTAAATGTTTTCATTTAATAGTTTTATTTTACATTGAATGCCTCATTTACTAAAACCATAGATTCCATGTTGCTCTATAAAAGCAATCGCAAAAGAATGTGATATTCTTAGCATGTCAACTTTAAGAAATTTTCCTAATAACTTTTTCTGATCTGACAGGAGGAGGACTCAGGCTGGGGAAGGGCATGAAGAAAACTTTTGGGGTGCTGCTATGAATGTTCTATATCTAGATCTTGTTTTACATCTTGATATAAATTGCACATATCAAGAATCACTGAGCTCTACAATTAGGATCAGTACACTTCGCACACTGCACTATTTTGGGTATATTTTATCTCAATGTAAAAGAAATAATTGCCCCATTAAATGACTTTTGCAGCAGAAAAGGTTTGGGTTTGTATATTTACCAGGGTCTGAAAACTGTGGCCCACAGACCACCTGCCCGTTTTATCAGTGAGGTTTTACTGGAACAGCCAGGCTGCTTCCACACTGAGCTGCAGGTTGAGTAGCTGTGATGAAGACCTAAGATCCTGTAAGAAAAGGCTTGCCGACCCTAGACCTAAACTGTCCCTTTTTATGATAGTTCAAATCAACCTCACCTACATACCAAAGTAACAAGGAAATTCATGATAGCTCAATAAATTAATTAGTTAACCCCTAATCAAGCATTTCATAAAATTCTAGCAATGGGGGGTGGCAGCATTCTTTTGCCTTGAATTTTGATTACTTGGGAGAACTGTGGGTTTAATGACACCGGTCACAAACTGGTACTTTATTTGGCCTTACACATGTTATTTTTTTTTAATTTGGTGTTAATATTTTAAAAAATAGGAGTGTCCACTTTAAAAAACAAACAAACAAAAAACACCACAATCAATGCCTGGCTGGTGTGGCTTAGTGGTTGAGCATCGACCCTGCACCAAGAGGTTGCTGGTTGGATTCCCGGTCAGGGCATAGGCCCAGGTTGTGGGCTCAATCCCTAGTAGGGGTGCGTGCAGGAGGCAAATGATCAATGATTCTCTCTCATTATTGATGTTTCTACCTCTCTCTCCCTCTGCTCTCCCCTCTCTGAAATCAATAAAAAACATACTTAAAAAAAAAACAATCAAGGTTTTGGCTGTTCATAAAAAGAAAGGAGCAACTTTGGAACCATATTCCTACAAGGTAACAATGAGCAAAAGTGACTCCTGCAACACTGAGGCTAAGCATCGGTTGACACTTCAGCCTGTGCTCTCCCTGTCCGCTTTTCCTATAGCAGAGCTGGAGGACAGGAAGTGGTGCCTCTATTAGTGCCTACATGGAAAGGAGCAAAACAAAAGACAGAGGGGCCAGGGGAGTCAGGTGTTTCCTGATATTCAGCTCACTTGTTACCTGCCTGTCATGGGCATCAAGCTTACAACTTCAGGTTTAAGCAATGGCCTTGAGGAGAATGTCAGACAAAAATCAGAGATATGGAAAAGCAATAGTTAACTCGAAACTTGCAAATATCAAGTGGTAGGGCTCTCCCTATATCTTCCAAAGTGATCTTATTCCTCACTTGTATAATTTTGCTTCTTAAAAAGCTTCTTTGTATTATTTCTGCAACCTCTATAAGTCTATATTTATTTCAAAATGGTTTTAAGAAATAAAACTTGCCTTAATTAGAAATCTGTCTTCCTTCCTGTACCTTAATTGGTCCTCAAACATATATGACAAGTTTAATCCCTCTTCCACCAGAAAGTTCTTCCATTATCTATAACTTTCTTCCCCACATCCCCACCAAGAGTCTCCTTTCTCAAGGACTCTCTTGTCCTATAGAATATTCATTCAATCAGCAAAAATTCATTGAGCACCCACCATAAGTATCGTGTGTTCTAGACTCTGGGGTTATAAGAGTGAACTATGTTCGTGACTTGTGGACCCAACACTAAATTATGCCTAATAATGTAATGTAAGTGATCATTAGACTTTCCAGTGGCCATATCATATTGCTAATTACACTTCTTTTCCACTACATTCCCAAATTCTTCGTCTTATACATTGCTCAGACATATACTCAAGCAACTAGGTTACTGAATCTAAATTTCTTTATGGTCATCCTTGCTAAATGTTATAGTTTTGGAATCTGCCCTTTAGTCTGTCAAGAACTTCTAGAATGCCAGTTTCTTTTCTACCTTAGCGCACACCCTATCCCTTCTAGTTTCTTGTTGTCTAGAAATCTGACAAATATACCTCTCTGTATAATCATCTGAATCAGTCATTAAAATGTTTAACAGGACAGTACTGAGGTCACTAAGAACCTATGGCAGATGTTACTAGCACGTGCCGTGTACACCTGGACTCATTATTCACTGCTCCATGACTTCCCTCACTCAACAAGCTATGAGTCATCTGATTGTATTGTCATGTCTATATCTGTCCACCAAAATATTATTGTGTTTAGGTCAAACACCTTCCCAAAATTCAGGTATAATATGATCATCAATTTTCCCTAATTATCTTGGGGGAAAAACATTTTTTAAACAATGTAAAGCCCTGACCAGTGTTGCTAAGTGGTTAGAGTGTCAGTCCATGCACCAAAGCATCTTGGGTTCAATTCCTAGTCAAGGACACATACCTGGGTTGCAGTTTGCTTCCTGACCCCAGTCTGAGTGTGTGCGGGAGGCAACCAGTCAATGTGTCTCTCTCACATTGATGTGTTTTGTTTTGTTTCTCTCTCTCTCTCCCCTCCTTTCTTTCCTTCCATTGAAAAGCAATGGAAAAAAGATCCTCAAGTTTATCCCAAGGATAAACACACATGCATAAAATATGAAGTGACAACAGTTAAAAGGGATGAACAGCTAAAGGAGGATACATCCCTATGCAGCTTCCATATAAACCAGAAAGCTTTATAAATAAATACTAGGTACACATTTTATTAAGAAGAAAACCAGCTTATGGGGAGGTATCATTATTTTAAAAAGAAATGCTCTTCTATTAATTATATGAACCTTGATACACACTATATCTTTGACCAGTGTATAGTTGAACACAGCAAATTTTATCATTGGGAATTGTTTTCTGTTGTTAAAGCCAAACAACTTTTTCATTTTTTGCCAACCAAAGCTTCTTGCCTCCAATACAGTCACTGGTAGTTATTTTTAAAAAAGGAAATGTCCTAAAATTTCCATAAGTATATTTGTACTTTATAAACTCTACCATTCATACTAGAAAATCAGTTGAAATCACTTATTAAAATACTTACATATGTGAATAAAGCATAACACAAATTAACGTTTAACACTTGGAATTGAGATACAAACAAATAGATAATTCATGAATATGGTAATGATTGTTCTCTGGCACAAAATCTGAAAGCATTTTTAATATTTTAAGTAAATTTTAAATTTTATGTAATCTTTCAGAGTATCATTTTCAAGCAGCTCTACTTTTGAGAATTAACATCCAGCAAAAGTTATTATATGGACACAACCTGGGATTCTTGACAATTTGGCAAAAGCTAAGAATACAGTTGATTTTTCCCCCACTAAGAAAGATATAACCAGTAACAATATGCACAAGTTTATATGAGGTATGTACAACTAAGAAAATAAACTATAAAAATACTTCAGACCTATTTGTGTAGAGAAGTGTTGTTATACGTTACTTAAAAGTTATGTTCATTAAAACTAAATTTTTACTATTCGTACCTTTTATCCTAGTAGCTGTTAAATCTACCTTGAAAGTAATAAAATTAGATTTCTGAAAAATATTCTAAATTTGCTGTTCTTCACTAAACTCCCAAAGCAAACATAGTCTTATTTCAATGCTAAGGTAAATAAAGCACAAGCTTTCACCCTGTTTTGCATCAGACTTGAAACTTATAAGGTTTTTATTTTATTCAGCAAAAATGTCTTAAACACAAGTATTTATAAGGAGTGGACTCACTAGTACATCCTATCATGCTATGTCCTATTTGCTATAGTTCTTTTGCTCTCAAAATTTAGCGTTAAAATTGGAGCATGTTCATCTTCAGAGAAATGTCTTCCTCTCCAAATTGCTTACCTGAATATATTTCCCTAGGTTTCATTATTTAAAACATGTGCAACATGCTTGGAGGAAATCTTTTTCCTACCTGTTCTGACAGTAACAACAATGGGCCTAGGAGCATTTCCAATGGCCATCTGAAGATAAACATCATTAGCTTAGAAGGAAAGATTAAGGAGAGATCAGAAAGGCAGAAATAACATATTGGTCCAAATTTTGATATCAAATATTTCACAGGTCTTTATGATCTAATTTTCATCCATCTTTTAAGCATGTTGAAAATATTGCCATTCCCCTTACTAAAAAAAAATAAAAAAATAAATTGAAATATGGATGACAGACTGCCCAGGACCACAAAAGTCCATGGAAAAACAGAAACCAAAGCTAACCTTGTGAGTAAAAAGACAAACATTCCTCTGCAGCCTCTGCACTGAAAATTAATGCATTTCGATGTGGGATTACTCGGTAGCTAATTTGATGTACTGACAGAAATCCTAGTGTGGATCTCCTTTCCACCTAGTCTTCTCCCCGGGTGGTCACACAGAAGCCAGAGCCTGACTAGTTTTCCATAATCCAACCTGAAACCATGTCCACTCCCTGAACAGCAGTCAGACCTCTGAAGCAGTGGGCCTCTGCACACGGGGACTATTACATAGACCCCATGGCGGATGTGTGAACCAAGATTAATTTCTGGCCCTGGAGTCAAATAGCTAAAGGATGAGATCGATTCACTTTGGCCCTCCACACCTTCCACCTGCCAGGAACCTTAAAATGAAAGCTATAAAATGTAAAGACAGAAACCAATGAAGACAAATGGCTCCTTTTCTAAACCAAGCCTGGCAACTTGTGAGGAAGGAAAGGAGGAAGAAAAACAAAGTAGAAAACAAGGAATTTCTGAAAGACCCTCAGGGTCCCAGAGAAGCCTATAGCCAGGCCTCAGAAGATTTTAATTTAAAAATCAAACACCACCCTGGCTGTTTTGCTCAGTGGTTAGAGTGTCGACCTGAGGACTGAAGGGTCATGGGTTTGATCCCAGTCAAGGACACATACCTGAGTTGCAGGCTCGATCCCTGGCCCTGGTGAGGGCACATGCAGGAGACAACCAGTTGATGTCTCTCTCTCACATCAATGTTTCTCTCTCTCTTTGTCTCTCCTCCCCCTCCTTCCATTCTCTCTAGAAAATTGATGGAAAAAATATCCTTGGGTGAGGATTAACAAAAAAAAAAAAAAAAAAAAAAAAAAAAAAAAAAAAAAAAAAAATCAAACACCTATGTGATTGATATATAGAACTGGTTTTTAAAAAACAACAAGCAGGCACTACAAATAGCTCTGCTCAATTTTTTTAAGCTTAATTTTAAAAGGGCATATACACATTTTTATCACAGATTTTCATATTTCTATGTATGTAAATTTTAACACTGGACATTTACTGATAACATTTCCAATATTTAAATTCCCTAAATTTCCAAAGAAAACTATCCAAATAGGTTATTAAGTTTTTTGGTCCTTCCTGTAGTTTATACAAAATAAATTTCCACCTGATTCTCATATATAAGAACTAGAAATCCTGTGCACAAAATTTGTGCACTCGGGAGGAGGGGCGTCCCCTCAGCCCAGATTGTGAGAGGGCACAGGCCAGGCTGAGGGATCCCACCAGTGCACAATCGGGGCTCCAGGAGGGACACGGGAGGGCTCCAGGGAGTGTCCGGCCATCTCGCTCAGTCCCCATGGGTCGGACCCCAGCAGCAAGCTAACCTAACAGTTGGAGCATCTGCCCCCTGGTGGTCAGTGCACATCATAGCGACTGATTGACCAGTTGTCTGTCTGCCCTCTGGTGGTCAATGCACATAATAGTAAGCAGTTGAGTGGCCTTAGCATATCATTAGCATATTACACTTTGATTGGTTGAATGGACAACTGGATGACCAGACACTTAGCATAATAGGCTTTTATTATACAGGATAAAAAATGTAATAAGAAGAAAGGCAAGTGATATGGATTCTTTCTGCAGTGATAGTGACCTATCCACTCATTCCAATGCTGTCCTTAGTAAGCAGCATGCAACTAACAGAACTATCCAAGAATAAAGTTTATAGCTATAAAACAAAAACATTTTCTTTGATGAAACCAACCTGCTCTTCTATAGAGGGAATAAAAACAATAGTTAGCCTCATTAGCTTGAGGCTCAGATCATGGAGCCCACCCAGTCCCCAGGAAGGCCAGCAGTCCCTTCTTGTGAATACAGATACTCAGAGCACAGAAATAAGCAATGTCATTCCCACTTTGCTGTCAGGGTCTGTCTCCTGTTCTGGTCCTGTCACTGTAACTGCTCCACTGAAATTCTTCCTGCTTCTCTTGGGAGTCACAGCCACCCAAAGCCCCCTCCTCACCTTAAGCTTATGGCCCACCAAGCAGTGTCCCATGTCCAGTGTCTCCATTACTGGTGCACTAGGCCCTTCTCTTCTTGGTCTACTCCACCAACTGATAGCCTTCCATTCTTCCCTTTCTAAAGTCTGCCCTAGCAGCACTTGGACACCAGAATTCTTTTCCCTGCACCAAGAGCCCACTCAGGAGGAAAGACATTGGAACAAGGGACTCATCTTTCCCTCTAGGGGTCTGCTATGGTTTCAGTCCTGAAATGGGAGAGATAAATGCTGGCAGCCTGACTTGGAACATTTTCTCATAGAAAACAGTATAAAGGGTAGTCAAATTACATTGCATCATTAGTACAACAAACAGTTCAGTTATATTAAGAATTAAGTTGCCCGGCCAGCATGGCTCAGTGGTTGAGTGTCAACCTATGAACTAGGAGGTCACGGTTCAATTCCCAGTCAGGGCACATGCCCAGGTGGCAGGCTCAGTCCCCATTGTGGGATGTGCAGGAGGCAGTCGATCAATGATTCCCTCTTATCATTGATGTTTCTATCTCTCTCTCCCTCTCCCTTTCTGTCTGAAATCAATAAAAAAAATATATTTTTAGTATATGTGCTGCCTAAGTGAGCACTAAAAATATATATTTTTTTAAAATAATTAAATTGTTATAGCTGGCCTGCAAAAGGAACCTGCATAACATGGTTTCTATGTCAAAATTTGTTCTAGATATAACCACCAATCTATAAATTTTGAAATTCAATCCCATTCATGACATGAACATTACCTATATCCAGTACATGATCTGAATAATCTTTACACCTACCTTAAAAATGACTAAAAAATATAATATTGTCTGAAAGTGTAATACTGAATGCTTAACGATAAAGCTTACAAAACATCAGAAAAGAAAAGGTGTTTTTTATTTTACTACTAATTCATTTCACATTTATTCTTAAATCTCCTATGTAGAACACTCCCACACTAAATGAACATCTATAATAATAAAAGCGTAATGTGCTAATTAGACCAGATGTCCTTCTGGAAGTCCTTCCATCCTTCCAAACAAAGCTGGGTCCTGGGTGCCTGCTGGTGGCTAGGGGAAAGCCCAGGTCCCAGGTGCCAGAGGGAACCCGGTGTCAGCAGCCAGGGGAAGGAAAGTCTACTCTTGCATGAATTTCATGCATCAGGCTTCTAGTCCTATCTAATAAAAGAAAAACATGGTAATTAGCGTACGACCGCTACCCTTCCCATTGGCTAATCAGCAAGATATGCAAATTAACTGCCAGCCAAGATGGCAGCTGGCAGCCAGGCAGCTTGAAACTAACATGAGGCTTGCTTGCTTCAGTGACGGAGGACTCCAACATTCCCCGCCTGCCTTGCCGGCCTCTGAGTTTGCAGTTTAAGAAACATTGTAACAAATATAGAAGCTAAACAAAACCCCAGAAACCTGCTTTCAGTGAGCCCGGGATCTCAGAGCTGGAGTTGATACAGAGTTTTGATTATAGAACTGAAACAAACCAGATACCTGCTTTCAGAAGCAGAAGCCTCAGAGCTGGAGCCAGAGCTAAAGCTGGCCCAGAATGAAAAAAAGAAAAAAGAAAAAAAGGAGCAGTTGGGAGCTTCAGTCAGCCTGAAAACAGCCCTTAGCCCTTCACCCAGATAGGCCAGGCACCCCAGTGGGGACCCCCACCCTGAAGGGTGTGTGACCAGCTGCAAACAGCCATCATCCCCTCATCCAGGCTGGCCAGGCACCCCAGTGGGGACCCCCACTCTGATCCAGGACACCCTTCAGGGCAAACCAGCCAGCCCCACCCATGCACCAGGCCTCTAGCCTATATAGTTGCCGGGAGCCGGTCTATGCTTGCTGTTTCAAGGGACCTGGCATATATGGCATACTGTTCTTAATATGTTTGCTCACCTTCTTGGCACTATGTGTTTTAACCAAGGTCTCTGAGAAAGGGTGTTTCCCCAGGTAGGGATTTTCCCCTGAAGTTAGGGCAGGAATAAAACCTCTTAACTAAGTGCCAGGCGGGTAATTAATCACTTTAACTATGAACAATCATGCTTAAGCTACATAATCTTTACTCCCTGGAATGGAGATAAGAAACGCCCTAACCTTTGTAATAGAGATTGATAGGATTGAATCAACTGGTATAAATACAGATGTAATAAGACAGCAAGAGACAGAACTTAGAACTCAGAACCTAGACACAGAACCTACACAGAATCTAGAGACAGAAGAACTTCGCTGGAGAGAACATGGCAAAAGATCCTGGACTGAACCTGACTTCAGAAATTGGCAAGAGAACCTGACTAGAACCTGGTGACTGAACCTGGCTGGAGAACATGGACAGAACCTGGCTGGAGAACCTAGCGAGGGAACATGGCTACAGAACCTGGCTGGAGAACCTGGAGAACCTAGCAAGAGAACATGGACACAGAACCTGGCTGGAGATCCTAACCAGAACTTCGCTGGAGATCCACAGCAGAACCTCTCTGGAGATCCAGACCAGAACTTGGCTGGAGATCCTGGCTGGAGATCCTGGCTAGGCTGCTGATCAACTGAACGCTGTCTCCATGTCATTCCTTCTTCGCTGACTCCGTCTACACCTTTGGGGAACCCCTGGACCCGCTGGGACTGGACCCCAGCATATAGTAAAAGGGTAATATGCTTCCCAGCACCGGGATCAGCGTGACAGGGGGCTGCGCCCAAACCCCCTGATCAGCCCTGCTCTGTGCCTGATAGGAGGGAGCTCCCCAACCCCCTGATCACCCTGCGGCTCTGTGTGTGACAGGGTGCGGCGCCCCACCCCCCCCCACCCCCCACGGGCCCTGCTCTGTGTGTGACGGGGTAGAGCCATAACCTCCCCATCGGCCCTGCCCCAAGTGTGAGAGTGGCGGTGCACCAACCACCTGATCGGCCCTGCTCTGTGGGTGACAGAGGGTGGCACCCCACCCCCCTGATCCGCCCTGCCCTGAGTGTGACAGGGGGCGGTGCGCCAACTTCCCTATCAGCCCTACTCTGTGAGTGACAGGGGGGAGCTCCTCAACCCCCTGATCAGCCCTGCTCTGTGCATGACAGGGGGGAGCTCCCCAATCCCCTGATTAACCCTGCTCTGTGCGTGACAGGGTACAGAGCCCCAACCCCCCTGATGGGCCCTGCTCTGTGCGTGACAGGGGGCAGCGCCCCAACCCCATGATTGCCCCTGCTCTGTGCATGACAGGGGGTGGCGCCGCAACCTCCCCATCGACCCTACCTTGAGTGTGACAGGGGGCAGTGCCCCAACCCCCCAATCGGCCCTACCCTGAGCATGACTGAGGGTGGCATCGCAACCTCCCAATCTGCCCTGCTCTGTGCATAACAGGGGGTGGCGCCCCAACTCCCCAATCGGCCCTGCTCTGAGCCCGACCAGGGGCTGCACCTAGGGATTGGGCCTGCCCTCTGCCACCCGGGAGCAGGCCTAAGCCTGCAGGTCGTTATCTCCCGAGGGGTCCCAGACTGCGAGAGGGCACAGGCCGGGCTGAGGAACGTCCCCTCCCCCCTGAGTGCACCAATTTTTGTGCACCGGGCCTCTAGTATTATATAAACAACCTAGATAAATAACCATACTTCTGATGCACAACATGGTAATGTTCCTTCACATATTCTCTCTGCAACATGAATTTAATAATATCTGTCATGGATCCCTCAATATCAGCAGGAAGATTCTAGAAAAGAAAAGAAAATACAGGCATACTCCCACAACCACATCAAAATTACAACTAAACCACAGAACAACTGTCATTCAGAACATTTGAAATCTGGCTGAATGGAAGCCCTACACCTAGAGAGTTAAAGAAGAAGCTACATTGAGGCTGGTAGTAGGGGCTGAGGTGCGGAATGGACTGGTCCATGTGGCATCTTTTTAATCAGGAGGGTTATCTTGGCCATAGAGGTTCCCCCCATGAGGAGCAAGGGGTCCCAACCCCACACTAGACCCTTCAGACCAGGGTTCCAGTGCTGGGAAGAGAAGTTCCCTAACTTTGGGCTGTGAAAACCAGCAGGGATTGTGGCTAAGTGACAAGGAGGGTTGATGGAGTCCCAGGCAGTTATTCTTAAAGAGCTGATGCATGGACTTACTTGGACTCAATCCCTCAGAGCTTGACTAATGGGGCAGTAGCTTGAAAGGATCCAGGAACATACAAAGAGGAACTAAATTGTCTGGCATCCAGTCAAGAACTCAGGGGAAGTTTTATCCTAGAAAAAAGTGCTGGCAGAGGTCATTGTGTCTTTGCTGAGACCTGCCTGCCACAGTACCAACAAGCAGTCTCCATCAACCTGGCTCACACTGTTTGCCTGGCCCTGGTGACTCTCTGAGACCCCAGCTTCACTCAAGCTGTTTGCAGTGGCTTTTCCATATGAATGGCCTGTGCTGGCTCAGGCTTCAGACTTTCCTAAAATCTCTTTAATGAGCAACAGCTGGCCTCAGTGTGACCTAGCAGCAGCCTGCCTTGGTTCACAGCTTGGCCTCTCCTGGGCACCTCCAAGCCCAACACAAGTAGCAGTCATCTGCAGATCACTCTGTAGCTTGTGCTGGGTGGCCCATGGTAGGGCACAGGCAATAGCTGACTTTGCACTTCCCAGAAAGCTGTAGAGCCAGTGCACCTGATGGTCAGCTTCAGACCATGCCAGATTACAACCCTATCACATCCATAAATAACACACTCAAGGGGTAGACTCAGTGAGCACCAAAGCCCCATTGAAGCAAGTCCTGCTCCATAACATTGGTTCCTGCACAGCTACTCCTCTGTTGTAGTCACAGCTGATTCACACAGGCAATTGGCCTGGGAGTCAATCCCTCCCAATGAGGCCAACAGCAATCAAAGCTCAACTACAACAGGACAGAGCACACAGCCCACACAGGGACATACCTAAAGCACCCATCTCAGCTGACTGGGGAGGCTGAGCCACTGGGTTCTACAGGACACCTACTACATAAGGCCACTCTACTAATTCCAGGAGGCATAGCATTTCTACCTAATATATAGAATCAAGCACAGCAAACCAGTTAAAATGCAGAGGCAAAGAAACATGTCACAAATGAAAGAACAGAAGAAATATCCAGAAAAAGAGCTAAATAAAATGGAAGCAAACAAACTACCAGATACAGATTTCAAAACAATAGTTATAAGGATGCTCAAGGATCTTAATGAGAACTTCAAGGAACTTAGTGAGAATATCAATGACATAAAAAAGGACCAGTTAGAAATGAAGGATACACTAACTAAAATGAAGATTAACTTACAGAGAATCAACAGTAGAGTAGAGGATGCTGAGAATCAAATCAGCGATTTGGAATATGATGATTCAAAAAATCCAATCAGAACAGCAAAAAGAAAAAAGAATACAAAAATATGAAGATAGTGTAAAGAGCCTCTGAAAAATTTCAAGCATACCAATATTCAAATTATGGTGTGCCAGAAGAAGAAGAGAGGTAGCAAGAAATTGAAAACTTATTTCAAAAAATAATAGCAGAAAACTTCGCTTACCTGGTGAAAGAAATAGACATACAAGTCCAGGAAGCACAGAGAGTCCAAAACAAGATGAACCCAAAGAGGCCCACACCAAGACACATCATAATTAAAATGCCAAAGGTTAAAAACACAGAGAGAATCTCAAAAGCAGCAAGAGAAAAGTAGTTAGTTACCTACAAGGGAGCACTGATGACTGTGGGCTGATTTCTCACCAGAAACTTCACAGGCCAGAAGGGAGTGGCAAGAAATATTTAAAGTGATGAAAAGCAAGGACCTACAATCAAAATTACTCTACCCAGAAAAGCTATCACTTAGAATTGAAGGTAAGATAGAGAGCTTCACATACAAAAATAAAAAGCAAAAGGAGTTCATCACCACCAAACCAGTATTACATTAAATGTTGAAGGTTCTTGAAAAATAAGAAGGAGAAGGAGGAGAAGAAAAGATCAAAATAAATACATATCTATTTTCCTAGCCAGTTTGGCTCAGTGGATAGAATATGGGTCTGTGGACTGAAGGGTCTCAGGTTCGATTCTAGTCAATGGCATGTACCTCAGTTTCAGGCTCAATCTCAGGCCCTGGTCAGGGCACATGCAGGAGGCAACCAATGGATGTATCTCTCTCACACTGATGTTTCTCTCTCTCTCTCTCTCTCTCTCTCTCTCTCTCTCTCTCTCTCTCCCTTCTACTCTGTCTAAAAAACAAATAAATGGAAAAAAATATTCTTGGGTAAGGATTAACAATCAATCAATCAATCAATCAACCAATAAATATTAACACTTGAATCTAAAAATTAAATAAACGAAGAAAGAATCTAATGAACAAAATAAACTGATGAATGAAATGTAACTAGAGGCATGGAAACATGAAACAGACTGATGAATCTTAGAGGGAAGGGGGGGAGGAAGGAGAGGAAGAGATTAACCAAAGAATTTTGCACATATATGTATTAGACATGGACATAGAGAATAAATAGGGTGGAGACGGTCTGGGGTAGAGCGAGATCCAGGTGGAGAGAGCAAAGTGGAGGACAAAGTGGGCACATCTTTAATACTCTCAACAACAAAGAGTAAAAAATAAAAAGAAAAATGCATAACTAATTTTGGAAGCTACTGTGTAGTTACAGACTGCATTTATTCTAATTTTATATATTCTATTTTTTAAAATATATTTTTTATTGATTATAGAAAGGAAAGGAGAGAGATAGAAACATCATTGATGAGAGAGAATTATTGATCAGCTGTCTCCTGCACACCTCTCACTGGTCATCGAGCAACATGGGAATCTAACTGTGATCTGGTTCTTAGGTCAACGCTCAACCACTGAGCTAAGCCGACTTTGCTATATATTCTATTTTTTAAAATGAGTTAATAAAAGCATTTTTTTAAAATCTCACCTTTTTCCATAGTTTTCTGTAAAGGGATCTGAGATAGTTCTCAGACTGTTTCTGAGTAGCACTGTTCAGTTTACCCTGTACAGGGCACTTCACATAGTCTTTGGCATTCAATTCTTTAGCCCAAATACCAGGAAGGAAATGTTGAAAGAATTGGTAAAATTAGACTACAGTGCCACCCAGTGGTTAAACAAGTTTAAAGTTCCCTAACACAAAAACCAGTATACTATCATCCTTAGAGTAATTTCGCAACTGATTACAATATCATCCACTAATACTTAATGAATGAACTATACCTACTTATTCTGTCATATGTTTTGAAGTAGCACATTTGGAAATTCACAAACTTTCCTATTCTATACATATTCCTAGCTCAAAGATAATCCATTTTCCCCTTAAAAGAATTACCAAATTACATGAATAACTATTTGATAGAAATAAATTTTTATTTTTATTTCTATTACATAAAATTCACACCGCCTAGATCAGGGGTGGGAAACCCCTGGCACATGTGCCAAACATGGCATTCCAGCAACTTTAGCAGTTCTCAAGATTTGCAAAATTCAGAGAACTGGAAGAGACAGCAAAATTCATGAGGTTTCCAGACAGCATGAAACTGGAGGAACTAAACTTACAAATGTTTTCATGGATAGACATGGCTGACTTTGAAATGTAGTTGATTGAATTTCAGAGTAGCTCAATTTGGAAGCAGATATTTATTGATCTTAGAGTTGACTTGCAAAACATTGAAAAAAAGTGATTAGAGACAGGATGATTGTGATTATGTGGCATTTTTCTTTCATTGACTGGCTTATTTCACTTAGCATAATGCTCTCCAATTCCACCCATGCTGTTGCGAATGGTAAGAATTCCTTCTTTTTTACAGCAGCATAGTATTCCATTGTGTAGATGTACCACAGTTTTCTAATCCATTAATCTACTGATGGGCACTTAGGCTGTTTTCAAATCTTAGCTTTGGTAACTTGTGCTGCTATGAACATAAGGGTGCATATATCCTTTCTGATTGGTGTTTCTAGTTTCTTGGTATATAGTCCTAGAAGTAGGATTACTGGGTCAAATGGGAGTTCCATTTTTAAATTTTTGAGGAAACTCCATACTGTCTTCCACAGTGACTGCACCAGTCTGCATTCCCACCATCAGTGCACGAGGGTTCCTTTTTCTCCACATCCTCTCCAGCACTTGTCCTTTCTTGATTTGTTGGTGATAGCCATTCTGACAGGTGTGAGATGGTAATTCATTGTTGTTTTGATTTGCATCTCTCAGATGATTAGTGAATTTAAGCACATTTTCATATGTCTCTTGGCTTTCTGAATGTCCTCTTTTGAAAAGTATCTATGTAGTTCATTTGCCCATTTTTTTATTGGATTGTTTATCTTCCTTTTGTTAAGTTGTATGAGTTCCCTGTAGATGTTGGAGATTAAACCCTTATCAGAGATAACATTGGCAAATATGTTCTCCAATGCACTGGGCTTTCTTGTTGTTTTGTTGATGGTTTCTTTTGCTGTGCAGAAACTTTTTATTTTGATGTAGTCCCATTTGTTTATTTTCTCTTTAGTTTCCATTGTCCTAGGAGCTGTATCGGTAAAGATATTGCTATGACAAATGTCTGCTATTTTGCTGCTTATGGCTTCTTCTAAGATTTTTATGGTTTCCCATCTTACATTTAAGTCCTTTATCCATTTTGAGTTGTTTTTGTGTATGGTGTAAATTGTTGGTCTAGCTTCATGTTTTTGCAAGTATCTTTCCAGTTTTTCCAACACCATTTATTGAAGAGACTGTCTTGTCTCCATTGTATGCTCTTGCCTCCCTTGTCAAATATAAATTGAGCATACTGGGTTGTGTCGTTTTCTGGGTTCTCTCTTCTGTTCCTTGGTCTATATGTCTGTTCTGGTACCAGTACCAGGCAGTTTTAAGAACAGTGGTTTTGTAGTATTTCTTGATATTTGGTATTGTGACCCTCCTACATTGTTCTTCTTTCTCAAGATTGCTGCAGCTATTCAGGGTCTTTTTTTATTCCAGATGAATTTTTGGAGAGTTTATTCTAGGTCTTTGAAGTATGCCATTGGTATTTTAATGGGGATTGTGTTGAATGTATAAATTGCTTTGGGTAGTATGGACATTTTAATTATGTTGATTCTACCAATCCATAAACATTTGTTCATGTTTTCCTCTATCTCTTTTTTAAATGTCCTGTAGTTTTTGAGTACAGGTCTTTTACATCCTTAGTAAAGTTTATTCTTAGGTATCTTAATTTTTTTTGGTGCATTGGTAAATGGGATTGTTTTTTTCGCTTCTCTTTGTGTAAGTTTATTATTAGTGTATTAAAGACCATAGATTTCTGGGTGTTAATTTTGTATCCTGCTACTTTGCCAAATTCACTTATTAGGTCCAGTAGATTTTTGATGGGGTTTTCTATGTATAGTATCATGTCATCTGTGAATAAGGACAGTTTTACTTCTTCTTTTCCAATTTGGATGCCTTTTATTTCGTCTTCTTATCTGAATGTTATGGCTACCACTTCCAGTACTATATCAAACAGGAGTGGAGAAAGTGGGCATCCCTGTCTTGTTCCCGTTTTTAGGGGAAATGTGTTGTTTTTACCCATTGAGTATGATGTTGGCTGTAGGTTTGTTGTATAAGGCTTTTATTATGTTGAGGTATGGTCCCTCTATTCCCACTTTGCTGAGCGTTCTTATCAAGAAAGGGTGTTGGATTTTGTCAAATACTTTTTCTGCATCAATTGATATGATTATGTGATTTTTGTCTCTCAGTTTGTTTATGTGATGTATCACATTTATTGATTTGCGGGTATTGTACCATCCTTGCATCCCCAGAATAAATCCCACTTGGACATGGTGTATGATCTTTCTGATGTAATGCTGAATTTGATTTACTAGAATTTTGTTGAGGATTTTAGCATCTATGTTCATCAAGGATATTGGCCTGTAGTTCTCTTTTTTTGTGGTGTCTTTATCTGATTTTGGAATTAGGATAATGCTGGCTTCATAGAAAGAGCTTGGAAGTGTGCCTTCTTTTGGAATTTTTTGAAATTGTCTGTGGAGGATAGGTTTTAGTTATTCTTTGAATGCTTGGTAGAACTCCCCTGTAAAGCTGTCTGGACCAGGGCTTTTGTTTGCTGGAAGATTTTTGGTCACTGCTTCAATTTCTTCGGTAGTTATCAGCCTATTCAGGTTGTTTTTTTGTTTGTTTTTTTTTTGTTTTTTTTTTTTGTGTGTGTGTGTGTGTGTGTGTGTGTGTGTGTGTTTTAAAAATTCTTCTTGATTGAGTTTTGGGAGCTTTTATTTTTTCTAAGAATATGCCAATTTCATCTAGGTTGTATATTTTGTTGAAATAGAGTTGTTCATAGTATTTTTTCATAATCATTTGTATTTCTGTGGGATTGGTTGTTACTTCACCTCTTTCATTTCTGATTTTGTTTATTTGAGTCCTCTCTCTTTGCTTCTTGGTGAGCCTGGCTAGAGGTTCATCAATCTCATTTATTCTTTCAAAGTACCAGCTCTTGGTTTTGTTGATCTTTTGTGGGGGTTTTTTGTTGTTGTTGTTTTGTTTTGGGGGGGTGTCTCTATTTCAATTATCTCTTTTCTAATTTTTACTATTTCCTTCCTTTTGTTTACTCTGGGCTATTCTTATTGCTCTCTTCCTAACTCTTTGAGTTGTAAGGTGAGATAATTTATTACCATCTTTTTTGTTTTTTGAGATAGGCCTGCAGAGCTATGAACTTCCCTCTCAAGACTGCTTTCGCTGTGTCCCATACATTTTGGACTGTTGTGTTTTCATTTTCACTTGTTGCCATGATGCTTTTTATTTCTTCTTTGATCTCTTTGGTAACCCAATCATATTTATAAGCATGTTATTTAGCCTCCAAGTGTTTGATTTTTTTAATTGTTTTTATGTAGTTGGTTTCTAGTTTTATGCCATTGTGATCCGAGAAGATGCTTGATATGATTTCTATCTTCTATCTTTGACCCAATATGTGGTCTATCTTTGAAAATGACCTATGTGCACTTGAGAAGAATGTATATTATGTGGCTTGGAGGTGGAATGTTCTGAAGATGTCAATTAATTCCATCTGATCTAGTGAGTCATTTAGTATTGCTATTTCTTTGCTGATTTTTTGCTTAGAGGATTTGTCCAGTGGTGTTAGTGGGGTATTAAAGTTCCTTACTCTGACTGTATTGCTGTCAATCTCTCCCTTCATGTCCTCCAGAAGTTTTTTATGTATTTGGGTGCTCCTATATTGGGTGCATATATGTTTACCAGAGTTATAGCTTCTTGTTGAATTGCTCCCTTTAGTATTATGAAGTGGCCTTCCTTATCATTTATTATGGCCTTCACTTTGAGGTCTAATTTGTCAGATGTAAGTATTGCTACCCCAGCTTCTTTTTATGTCCATTCGCCTGAAAAACCTTTTTTCCATCCCTTCACCATCAGTCCGTGTGAGTCCTTTGTTCTAAGGTGGGTTTCTTATAGACAGCAGATATATGGGTCATGTTTTCTTATCCACTCAGCTAGCTACCCTATGTCTTTTGATTGGGGCATTTAATCCATTTACATTTAAAGTTATTATTGAGCCCCAACTGGTTTGGCTCAGTGGATAGAGCATCAGCCTGCAGACTGAAGGGTCCCAGGTATGATTCTGGTCAATGGCATGTACCTTGGTTGTGGGCACATCCCCAGTAGCGGGTGTGCTGGAGGCAGCTGATCAATGTTTCTCTCTCATCAATGTTTCCAACTCTCTATCCCTCTCCTTTCCTCTCTGTAAAAAATCAATAAAATATATTAAAAAAATAAATTTATTATTGATAGGTACTTGTTTGTTGCCATTTTTATTCTTTATGCCTATGTTCCTTCTTCCCTTCCTATTTGTTCTTTTTATAGCACACCCTTTAGCACTTCTTGCATTGCTGGTTTGGTGGTAATAAACTCCCTTAGGTCTTTTTTTGTCTGTGAAGCTCCTGATTTCACCCTCCATTTTTATTGATAGCCTTGCTGGGTACAGTATTCTTGGATTCAGATCCTTGCTTTGCATGACTTTGTATATTTCATTCCATTCCCTTCTGGCCTGATGTGTTTCTATTGAGAAATCAGTTGACAGCCTGATGGGAGATCCTTTGTAGGTAACTTTCTGTCTCTCTCTGTCAGCCTTGAAGATTCTTACTTTGTTGTTGGTGTTTGCCAATTTAATTATAATGTGTCTCGATGTCAATCTTTTTAGGGTTCATCTCGTTTGGTACTCTGTGAGCTTCTTGGACTTGTGTGAGTTTTTTCTTCCCAATATCAGGGAAACTTTCTGACATTATTTCTTCAAACAGGTTTTCTATTCCTTGCTCAGTTTCCTCTCCTTCTGGCACCCCTATTATGCAGATGTCGTTTCATTTCATGTTGTCCCAAAGTTCCCTTAGGGCCCAGTGGTTCTCAGCCTTCCCAATGCCGAGACCCTTTAATACAGTTTCTCATGTTGTGGTGACCCCCAACCATAAAATTATTTTTGTTGCTATTTCATAACTGTAATTTTGCTACTGTTATGAATCGTAATGTAAATATCTGATATGCAGGATGTATTTTCAGGGGTCGCAACCCACAGGTTGAGAGAGGCTCTCCTCCTGTTTTTTAAGTTTTTTTTCTGGATGCTGCTCTACTTGGGTATTTTTCCTCCCTTGTCTTCTAGCTCACTGATGGGGTCCTCCACTTCTAGTCTACTGTTAATGCTTTCTATTGAGTTCTTTATTGTGGCATATGATCTTTCATAATATTCTAGCATGATCTTTTGTATATCTGTGGTGTCTGTGGTGACTTCTCTGTCATTTCTGATTTTGTTTATATAGGTCTTTTCCCTTTTTTTCCTTAGTGACTCTAACCAGGGGCATGTCAATTTTACTAATCTTTTCATAGAACCAGCTCTTTGTTTTATTAATTTTTTGTATAGTCTTTTTGTTCTCTATTTCATTTAATTTTTCTCTAATTTTTATTAGTTCCTTTCTTCTGCTGCCTTTGGGTTGCTTTTGTCCTTCTTTTTCTAGTACTTTAAGATGTGATGTTAGGTTCTTTACTTAGAATTGCTCTTATTTCTTGAGATAGGCCTGTAATGATATAAAATTCTCTCTTATTATGCTTTCACTGCGTCCCAGAGGTTTTAATATGTTGTATTGTCATTTCATTGGTCTCTATATATCTTTTGATCTCATCTTTTATTTTTTCTTTGACCCAGTCATTTTTAGTAGTATGTTGTTTAATCTCTACATACTTGTGGGTTTCTTTACTTCCTTTTGGCCGTTGATTTCTAATTTCAAGGCATCATGGTCAGAGAATATGCTTCGTATAATTTCAATCTTTTTAAATTAGTTGATGCTAGTTTTGTGGCCCAACATATGGTCTGTCCTTGAGAATCTTCTGCGCATGGGCCACAAAGTTTCAATCGCACTGTACGTGCATGCCCACATGTGGTATTTTGTGGAAGAGCCACACTCAAGGGGCCAAAGAGCCGCATGTGGCTCGTGAGCCACAGTTTGATGACCAGGGACCTAGGGTAATTATTGAAGTCTGAGGATTTCCTAGAGCCATTCTATCTTTTATTTTCTGGTAGCTCTATGCCTCCATTGGTTCTTTTCCTTTATGTTTCCATCTTTAGTTTTTGTTTGGTGGTATTCCATACATCTCTCCTCTGTTTCCTCTTTTTTTTTTTTTTTCCTTTCAGCTATATATCCTGATTTGGGAATTTTTGTGTGTAGTTACCATTAGGTTTATGAAAAATGAAGGTGCATATATACCATAGTTTTTTCCCTTTTGTGTGCATCTGATCTTTATCTTCCTTTACCAGTTCAGACATTTTCTCCTTCCCCTTACATATTTTTGTTGTCACAAGTTATCCCTATATATGCTGTAAGTTTTTTTTTTGTTGATCTTACTGATAGTGTTATGACCTTATGTTCTTTGTTTCATATAGAATAACTCCCTTGAGTATTTCCTGCAATTGAGGTTTCCTGGTTATAAAATACCCCAGCTTCTGTATGTCTAGGAATGTCTTTACTTCTCCATCATATTTAAAGGATAATTTTGCTGCAAATATTATTCGTGGCTGGTAATGCCCTCTTTTCAGACATTTGAGTATTTTGTTCCACTCTCTTCAGCTTGTAGAGTTTCTGCTGAGAAGTCAAATGAAATTCTGATGAGTTTTCCTTTTAGGTCACTTCCTTCTTTTCCTTGGCGGCTTTGGGAATTTTTTTTTTTTTTTTTTTTTTTTTGGTCATTAATTTTTGGCAGCTTCAATACCACCTGCCTTGGAGAGGGCCTCTTTGGATAAGAAATTAGGTGTTCTATTTGTTTTATTGATGGATTTGAGGATCTAGTCCTTTCCATAGCTTTGGGAAGTTCTCATCCACTATTTATGTTTAATAGATTCTCCATTCCATGATCCCTCTCTTCCTCCTTCTCAATGCCTATAATTCTAATATTGCTTTTTCTAATGGAGTCAGAGAGGTCTCATAGAACTCTTCCTTTTTTTTTTTTTTTTTAATTCTCAGGTCTCTCTCTTCCCTCTGCATCATTTCTTGATTCCTATCTTTAATATCATTAGTTTTTTTCCTCTAACTGGTTGGTTCTGTTTTCTATGCTCAGTAGCTTACTCTTAATCTCCTTAATTACATGCTTCATTTCCAGGATTTCTGATTGGTTCTTCTTTAAAATTCTAATTTCCTTGGTAAAATACTCATTTTTTGTTCATTGATTTGTTTTCTGAGTGTACTGAATTGCCTGTCAGTATTCTCTCACATCTAGTTGAGTATTTTCAGAAGTGCAATCTTGAAATCTCTGTCATTTACATCACTTTTCCATGAGTTTGCACCTGCTTTCTGGGGATTTTTCATTCTTTCCGGTCATCCTTGTTACTGTGGTTCCTCCTGGTATTTGCTGTCCTTTGTTTTTACATTTATCTCTGAAGAGCTCTTTCTACTATATTCCAGTAGATGGGGCTGAATCACAAGGCTTTTTTGAGCCTCCCAGTTGCCTATGACAATACAGCCGCCCTGCTTGAGGGTGGGATTTATTTTGCCTTCATCATAATGGCAACCCCTGACCTCACAGGGTCCCGCCCCAAGCACCCCTCCTGGGAATCAGTCACAGAGGGAGATAGTGATTCTATTGCAACACCTCTTGGTTTATGGGCGATATGCTCCTGGACCTGACTCCAAAAGCAATAGGAGGTGAGTCTTGGGAGTTCAAGCCATGGCAAGGCTCTTGACACTCAGTTTCTGTCTGAAAAAAACCACCACCCAGCCAACAGTGGGGAGCCGCATAGCAGAACCCTGTGCTTTGTCAGGTGCCTGACAACTCAAACACTGTGCCCTCTCTCACACACTCTTAACTCTCCCTGCTGGACTGCTTCACCTGCCCCCCCTTCCCCCCTACCCCCCACCCCCACCCCGACCTCCCACAGTTCTTTGTTCCTCTGGCCCAGAGGAAAATGCCTGTTACCTCCACCTTTCTCCCTTCTCCTAGCCAGCTGAGCCACGAGCTCAGGAGCTCCCTACAGGGCTGTGTCTGCAGGCCTTCTGCACTTTCCTCCCTGCTGGTTTTCTCGTTTCTTCCAGATGCCCACCTTTATGTGTTTCAGTGTGCAGGTCTCTCAGGCATGCATCTATGTTAAGCAGGGATTTCTATGTTGAATTATAGATGGTTAACTTGTTGAAATATCTGGGGCAGAGGAAAAGTTGCTCCCTTACACCACCATTCCTCTGATATCACTTCATTCTTTGTTTACCATGCGGCTATGCATAAGGAAGAAATTTAAGTATAAATTGTGTGATACCAATTTATCTTTTTCCCCCCCATTGCCCCAACATGATCAGCTGTCATCATCCAATATCTTGCTATTAAACCATGGTGGTGGCAAATGTAGCTCCAAATAAAGAACTTCCCAGTTTTTCATGTTCTTTTATATATTTTATCCCTGAGTAAATACTTCAGTGGCTGGTCCCCAACTATAAGAAAATGTTCTCCCAAAATTCAATTGCCCTTGTATTTGGATTCTCTCTCCTGTGTTTTTGTCCTGTGTGTTTATAAAACTATGTGGTGGGTGGTAGAAAGTGGTTCTTTCTCACAAACAGGCCTTTTCATCTCTAATCAAGTTAGTCAATGAAGTTTCCCAGGATTACTTTAAGGAGTATTATGATGCTATTTTAGAAATTGGAATTTCTAGTTGGCCATGATTTAATTAATTGCTTGTATTCATTTTGTTAGGTCGGAGAGAGCCCAGGATCGGATACATGCAGACGTGTGACGAGATAATGGACTCCCCCTGGCATTTCTAACAGATCAGCGTGCCAGACACAGATACTGGCTTCTCCACGACCCCCACACAGATACCGACTCCTTCCCGAATACCTGGCTGACCCTCTGCAGCTGAAACTTCCTCAGCTGAATATCTCAGCTCATGTCCCCGCCCCTCACCAACCGCAGTATAAAAAAAAAGCACCCCCCTCCATGTTGGCGTGAATCCACGTGCCCTGTCCTTGGGGGTACCTGGGTCTCCCGGGGACAAAGAATAAACTTTCCTTCCTTCCTTTTCTGATCAACTCTCTGTATTTCCTTCGCTGCCTCCTGAGCCACCTAACCTAACATATTTCTGGTTTCCTTAGGAGATTATCACCATTGTTTAGTTTCAGCATATATTTAGGTTTCTGTAAGTCAAATATTTTGTCTATTTTGTCTATTATGTCAAGTGTCAGCAGGTAAGAGAAGAGGGAAGGGTGTTGGCACTTGGTCTCATGCTTCCATTTCTCTAGGTTTGGGGTATTCTCTTTTGTTGATGAAATTATTCAGAAAAACTTTCAACTCTTCCTTAACACCCTTTCTTAGTATTTAATATTTATCTTTATAAAAAGTTTTTGTAAATATTCTTTGTAAAATAATCAACTTTCACCTGTATTTTTTACACATATATATTTTTCTACATATTCCACTATTGTTTTTCTAGTCCCAGTCATAATGAAATAATATCATTTATTTGAATCATTTTTTTGTTTGATAAAATCACATATTTTTAACAGTTCTCATTTCCCAATACTAACATTAAAATAAGTTCTAGAATAGGTATTTAGTAATGTCTCTTCAGTGAAATTAATACATTTTAAAGTCATCATATAAAGAAACAATTATTGTATAACAGATGTTATTTTCCAATCACATGCTTAATATTTGACAAAATTTAATGAGAATGTATTGCTTATATATCTCACATTTAATTAGGGTCTTGTTATACGGTTTTGGGAATGTGTTGCCTTTGCTTATTTTTTTTAATCTTTATTGTTGAAAGTATTACAGATGTCCCTTTTTTCCCCATTGACCCCTTCTATCCCACACCCACCCCCTGCCCTAGGCCTTCACCACACTATTGTCTGTTTCCATAGGTTAGGAATATATAACTTCTTTTGTCTCTTCCCTCCCACCCACCCACTCTTGCTTCCCTCTGAGATTCAACAGCCTGTTCCATGCTTCTGTGTCTCTGGATCTATTTTGTTCATCAGTTTATGCTGTTCTCTAGATTCCATATATGAGTGAGATCATGTGATACTTGTCTTTCTCTGACTGCCTTATTTCACTTAGTCATGCTGTCTCAAAGGGTAAGAGATCCATCTTTTTTACTGCTGCATAGTATTCCATGGTTTAAATGTACACAATGGCCCTTGCTTATTTATTAAGAATTCATTAGAAAAGGGTTTTTGGAACATGATCTTCACTTGTAAAATTATTGACATTGAGAATAGACAATGTCCTTTTGTTCCTATGTAAAAACTTTATTTTGTTTAAATATTAATAACTGATTTTCTGTGAAATGCAATGATAATTTAATTCATTTTGTGGTAATGAGCTAAACATATTGATTATTGTGCTATGATAATCAGCAGGACAATGTACTTATTACCTAATATGTTTTATTAATAATTACACATGGACTCTCAGCTTATCCAAAACATAATATAGAAACATAACATTAAGCAGTTCCAAAATATGTTTGAAATGTGACTATCTGAGAAGGGATATCTAAACTACTCAATGGATATTTGTGAGAGAATTAAAATTTATTCTGTTTTCTATTCTAATGTTTACTTTACTAAAAAGAATTGACAAAATCTGACTGTAAATCTGGAAATGTGTAAAAGAATCTGATACTTTTTTTTACATCATATGATTATATTATCTACTATAGTGAGGGGATTATGCAACTGATAAACTAAGCACTTCTGTGAAAGTCAGAAAATTAAAATGAAATTCATGCTTCAGAACTTTCCTACCCATATGCATTTAATACAGTAAAAAAGGGGGGCTTGTAAATATGCGTTTTTATATCATTCTTTCTAACATTGCTAAATTTACCATTATTTAAAGCATTTCAATGGTTAAAAATGCTTGAAAATCTATGACACTAAAATACAAAAAAAGTGATGTTTAATGTTAAAAATTCATATTTAAACAACTAATAAATAATGAGTATTTTAATTCTATAAGGTATTTAATTTTATTTTAATCTCAAGAATCCTATCTAATAAAAGAGAAACATGGTAATTAGCGTACGTCCGCTACCCTTCCCATTGGCTAATCAGGGCGATATGCAAATTAACTGCCAGCCAAGATGGTGGCCGGCAGCCAGGCAGCTTGAAGCTAACATGACGTTTGCTTGATTCAGTGACGGAGGACTCCAACGTTCCCCGCTTGCCGCTGCCAGCCTCTGAGCTAAACATAGTTACATATATAGAAGCTAAACAAAACCCCAGAAACCTGCTTTCAGCAAGCCGGATCTCAGAGCTGGAGTTGATACAGTGTTTCTATTATAGAACACAAACAAACCAGATACCTGCTTTCAGCAGCAGAGGCCTCAGAGCTGGAGTCAGAGCTAAAGCTGGCCCAGAATTAAAAAAAAAAGAAAAAAAGGAGCCGTTGGGAGCTTCAGTCACCCGCCAGCTTGAAAACAGCCCTCAGCCCCTCACCCAGACTGGCCAGGCACCCCAGTGGGGACCCCCACCCTGAAGGGTGTGTGACCAGCTGCAAACAGCCATCATCCCCTCATCCAGGCTGGCCAGGCACCCCAGTGGGGACCCCCACCCTGATCCAGGACACCCTTCAGGGCAAACCAGCCAGTCCCACCCATGCACCAGGCCTCTATCCTATATAGTAAAAGGGTAATATGCCTCCCAGCACCAGGATCAGCGGAGCCACGAGGCCTCCCGGCAACGGGATCAGTGTGACAAGGGGCAGCGCCCAAACCCCCTGATCGCCCTGCGGCGCTGTGTGTGACAGGGGGCAGGGCCACAACCTCCCTATCCGTCCTGCTCTGTTCATGACAGGGGAAGGCGCCCCAACCCTCTGATCTGCCCTGATCTGTGCCTGATAGGGGGGGAGCTCCCCAACCCCCTTATTGCCCTGTGGCTCTGTGTGTGACGGTGCGGCGCCCCAACCCCCTGACCAGCCCTGCTCTGTGTGTGACAGGGTAGAGCCATAACCTCCCCATTGGCCCTGTCCTGAGTGTGAGAGTGGCGGCGCCCCAACCCCCTGATCGGCCCTGCTCTGTGTGTGACAGGGGGTGGTGCCCCAACTTCCCTATCGGCCCTACTCTGTGAGTGACATGGGGGAGCTCCCCAACCCCCTGATCGACCCTGCTCTGTGCATGACAGGGTATGGAGCCCCAACCCCCCGATGGGCCCTGCTCTGTGTGTGACAGGGGGTGGTGCCCCAACTTCCCTATCGGCCCTACTCTGTGAGTGACATGGGGGAGCTCCCCAACCCCCTGATCGACCCTGCTCTGTGCATGACAGGGTATGGAGCCCCGACCCCCCGATGGGCCCTGCTCTGTGTGTGACAGGGGGTGGTGCCCCAACTTCCCTATCGGCCCTACTCTGTGAGTGACATGGGGGAGCTCCCCAACCCCCTGATTGACACTGCTCTGTGCATGACAGGGTATGGAGCCCCAACCCCCCGATGGGCCTTGCTCTGTGTGTGACAGGGGGCAGTGCCCCAACCCCCTCATTGGCCCTGCTCTGTGGGTGACAGGGCGTGGCGCTGCAACCTCCCCATCGACCCTGCCTTGAGTGTGACGGGGTGGTGCCCCAACCCCCCAATCGGCCCTACCCTGAGCAACTGAGGGCGGCATCACAACTTCCCAATCCGCCCTGCTTTGTGCATGACAGGGGGCAGTGCCCCAGCTCCCCAATCGGCCCTGCTCTGAGCCCGACCAGGGGCTGCACCTAGGGATTGGGCCTGCCCTCTACCAGCCAGGAGCAGGCCTAAGCCAGCAGGTCGTTATCTCCCGAGGGGTCCCAGACTGTGAGAGGGCACAGGCTGGGCTGAGGGACCCCTCCTACCCCCCCGAGTGCACAAATTTTTGTGCACCAGGCCTCTAGTATTTTATAAAAGAAGAGCTACCACCACTGTTTCAACTTCCCCATCACCTTCTAGACTTCTACTTAGACACATGCATATTTGTAAATGTTTCTTTACATGGTCTTATATCTGAGTTCCAGATTCTTTTCCATGATGTTGATATAGCTGAGTTCTTAATTGTTATTTCCATTAGTTGTCCAGCTATCATTTTTCATTACAAAAATTTTTGTATTTTAGTTTTCTACAAATTGATTTATGTAGTTCATATAGAAGTGAAAGTTCAGTAATCCAAAAGTGATGTGAAGTGGTGCATTTAGATTTGTTTTTCATCTCTCTTCCACACTCTGCTTACATTAGCCATACCACTTATTACATGATTTGTGATTGCTATCAGTTACTATATATTCCTTGTATACTGTATTGAGCCAAAAGTTGCCAGCTTCTTTTGTATGCTTATATTCCCTGCTGTGCCTGAGACATAGTAGAAGTTAGTAAATATTTGATGTAGCCCCTTATGGCAATGGTTCTCAAACTTCCTAATGCCACAACCCTTTAATACAGTTTCTCATGTTGTGGTGACCCACAATTTCATTGTTACAAATTGAACATAATTAAAGCATAGTGATTAATCACAAAAACAACATGTAATTATATATGTGTTTTCCGATGGTTTTAGGCGACCCCTGTGAAAGGGTTGTTCAACCTCCAAAGGGGTAATGACCCACAGGTTGAGAACCGCTGCCTTGTGGTATTCAAGAGCATCAGAATACAAATCTAAAAAACAGCATGTAATTTTTTAGTTTTTGAGATTATAGGTTTAGCACTTGTAGTTTGCATGTACTGAGGTGAAAAGTCACGTCTCTCTCATCAACTCTCTGGTGTCTCTTACCTCAGATGTTTCTGGGTGCAAGTAGCAGTATTCTCAAAGGAAGCCACTGTGCCCACAGGGAGCAGTTTGTCCCACCAATGTAACATCTGTACATTGTTATTAAAGTAAAAAGAACTAGTTAACTCTTCCAAGAACAAAATGTAACTGATATGAGCACTTCCTAAGTATATTTATTTTTTATCCCAAGAACTAAACATTTGTTCACATTTAAGCTTTTACCTCCCATAAAAATGTCAAAGACTTTTCTGCCATTGGTCCCTCCACTGTCACAAACTGCCATTAAAAAAATGGGTATAGCTGTTAATCTCCTTTTGGTCAAAAGCACACTAGATATCTGAGATGAACCCTCATTTCTCTTTTAATATGACTTCCTGGATTGTTTTTTTTTTTTTTTTATTGCTTAAAGTATTACAAAGGGTATTACATATGTGTCCATTTTATCCCCCCGCCCTAGACAGTCCCCTAGCCTCCCCTATCCCCCAATGTCTTATGTCCACTGGTTATGCTTCTATGCATGCATACAAGTCCTTTAGTTGATCTCTTACCCCCCTACCTCCTGCCCCGCAACCCTCCCCGGCCTTCCTGCTGCAGTTTGACAATCTGTTTGAGGCAGCTCTGCCTCTGTATCTATTATTGTTCAAAAGTTTATAATGGTCTCTATTATCCGTGAATGAGTGAGATCATGTGGTATTTTTCCTTCATTGACTGGCTTATTTCACTTAGCATAATGCTCTCCAGTTCCATCCATGACGTTGCAAATGGTAAGAGTTCCTTCCTTTTTAGAGCAGCATAGTATTCCATCATGTAGATGTACCACAGTTTTCTAATCCATTCATCTACTGATGGGCACTTAGGCTGTTTCCAGATCTTAGCTATGGTGAATTGTGCTGCTATGAACATAGGGGTGCATATATCCTTTCTGATTGTTGTTTCTGGTTTCTTGGGATATATTCCTAGAAGTGGGATCACAGGGTCAAATGGGAGTTCCATTTTCAGTTTTTTAAGGAAACTCCATACTGTCTTCCATAGTGGCTGCACCAGTCTGCATTCCCACCAGCAGTGCACAAGTGTTCCTTTTTCTCCACATCCTCTCCAGCACTTGTCGTTTGTTGATTTGTTGATGATAGCCAGTCTGACAGGTGTGAGATGGTACCTCATTGTTGTTTTGATTTGCATCTCTCGGATGATTAGTGACTTTGAGCATGTTTTCATATGTCTCTTGGCTTTCTGAATGTCCTCTTTTGAAAGGTGTCTATTTAGGTCCTTTGCCCATTTTTTGATTGGATTGTTTATCTTCCTTTTGTTAAGTTGTATGAGTTCCCTATAAATTTTGGAGATTAGGCCCTTATCAGATATGACATTGGCAAATATGTTTTCCCACACAGTGGGTTTTCTCGTTGTTTTGTTGATGGTTTCTTTTGCTGTGCAGAAGCTTTTTATTTTGATGTAGTCCCATTTGTTCATTTTCTCTTTCGTTTCAAGTGCCCTAGGAGCTGTATCAGTGAAGAAATTGCTTCGGCATATGTCTGAGATTTTGTTGCCTTTGGATTCTTCTAGAATTTTTATGGTTTCCTGTCGTACATTTAAGTCCTTTATCCATTTTGAGTTTATTTTTGTGTATGGTGTAAGTTGGTGGTCTAGTTTCATTTTATTGCATATATCTGTCCAATTTTCCCAACACCATTTATTGAAGAGACTATCTTGGGACCTGGATTGTTTTAGAATTACCTCTCTCATCTTCTCCAAATTACCTCTCTGCTATAACTTTCTTGATATTTCAGTAAGAATTTTTGAAATAAGGTTTTCTTTACAATTCCAAATACTAGTAATAGCCATTTTAATAAGTGTGAGCTGGTATTTCATTGTAGTTGACTTTGGGTGGAGGGCACACAATGTATCATGAAAATGTACACTTTAAACCTATATAATTTTATTAACCAATGTCATCTCAATAAATTTAATAAAAATTCCAAATCTGATTTTTTCCAACAAAACTATAGTTGCCATGTATACTATCACAAAATAATCTGCCTCGCAAAAATATTTTTCAGTATGCTTTTCAATTTCTGAAAGCTTATATTAAATAGCATTCTTAAATTATCTAGCAATATTTTACATGCTCCAGCATTGAAATGTTAAATTGAAAACACTATTTTTTTCTTTTTAATTAATTTTTTCTTTTTATTTATTTTTTCCCCACAATATTTCTTTCTGATATTTGGAAATTTATAATTTAGTGTTCTTTTTTGAGAATTTCATATGATCAATTTAATTTATAATTTGCAATATTTGTACAAGTTTTGTTTTGCCAGTAAAGATTCTGACATTAAAATAATTTTAAAATGACCTATAAAGTTTGGGGAGATTAGTGGTATTTATCTTAAATTTCCTTTATCGCTAATAATTATTTTGAACATTAATCATCTAAATGCACCAACTAGAAGACAAATTGTCAGATTGGCTCAAAACAAAATCAATTAAATGTTGTTTATAAGAAACCCCAATTTATAAAGACATATAGGTTAAGGTAAAGAGATAGAAAACATATATTAAGCTAACATTAACCAAAAGAAAGCAGGAGTAGCTTTAATAACTTTAGATAGAACAGACCTCAAAGCAAGGAAAGATATCAGAGATACTGAAGGGCATTACATAATGATAGAACAGCCAATTCTCCAAGAAAATATAACAATCCTTAACATGTATGCACCCAATAACAGAGTGACAAACTACATGAGGCAAAAATGAAAAAAACTGCAAGGAAAAACAGACAAATTTACTATCATAATTGGAGACCTCAGTACCCCTCTATTACAAACAATGAACTGAATATACTTAACATCTATACACTACAGCAGAATACACTTATAATATTCAATTAATTTATGGATCCCAAATTTAAATCGTACAGGGGCAGCAAACTACCACCCATGGAATAAATCTGGCCTGCCATCTATTTTTGACCAGCCTGCAAAACTAGGAATCGTTTTACAGTTTTTTAATCATGAAAAAAAGCAAACAAATAATATTTTGTGATGTAGAAATTAAAGTTTGAATTTCACTGTTCATGAATAAATTTTCATTGAATCACAGCCACATGCATCTGTTCTTATTTTGTTTACAGCTTCACTGTGCTACAATGAAATAGTAGGCACAAAGGAATAGTTTTGACAGAGACCATATGCCGTGCAATCCTGTGGTGTTTACTATCTAGCTCTTCACATGGAAACTTAGCCAACTTCTGATGTAGCACAACACAAAGAGTCAACAACCTGAGAACTCACACTAATGCTACAGGGATTAAAGGCATTGTTCTGGATTGACAGCTCAACGTCTATTATGTCTAGAAATTTCAGCTGCAACAGTTTATCAGGTAATATACCTTTTTTTTCTCAATTCAATCATATGACACTTTTAGTGTCTTTTTCACTAGGGTAGCCAAACATGTACAAAGTTTCATTTAACATGTGACATCTATTTCATATGTTAATTTACATGTGGGACTGCGGGGGAAGTATTGGGGAAGATGGAGAGATGTGAAATTGGAAGAAAGACAATAACTATTGAAATAGTATCCCTCAAGTTAAATGGGGGTAGAATTTTCTTTTGGCAGCAAGGAAAGGCTACACCCAGCTCAACTGGAAAATGTAATTTCCTCTTTGTGGGGATGCACACCAACATACTGGCTGGAGATGCACCAGCCCACAGTGACCATTGCAGTTCTTAGCTGTGCCCGCAGCCGGGCATAAGACACCATCCATGTTCCTTGTTTGTGATAGAGCTGATTTTAGTTCCTGTTCCTAAACCTTTAGGGGGCAAAGGATCCTCTCAACAGGTGCGCTCAATGGGTTTTTGTTAGAGATATAAAATGTGAGAGTGATCTGTCTCCCCACTGGAGCAGATTCCCTTGAGAGTCCCTTCCTCATCCATTCTCTCCCCGTCCCTTTGGAAGCAGCCTACTTTGTGGGAGATGACAACATCACCACAGAGGAAGGATTTGATTTCATCTGTGAAACAAGTATTTTTATCCTCTGTCACCTCAATAATATAAATTAAATTAATTTATATTCTACTTCTTTAAAAGAGGGGGATTTGAGAGAATAAATGTTTAAAATGTCTACCTGAAACTGTTTTTGCTATTTAAGGAGAAAGTTAACAGTTGAAGAGTAAGAAATGCATGTAGTTACTGAATTGATTTCTGAGGCATGTTGCACAGCAGCAGAAAAGGGGGGCTCAAGAATGAGCCCATTGCATGATTTCTGAGGCATGACATTGTCTCAATGGGCTAATAGATGGATTAGTTCATTCAGCAAATACATCATTAGTTTATACTTACATATCTACATATGGAACCAGGTGCCCTGAGAAACACAAAGGTTACAATATTATGGGTGATTAAGACAGTGGGAAGCATGTAATTAGTGTATCAAGAATGACACAAAGTAGCCCTGGCCAGTGTTGCTCAGAAGTTGGAGCATCATCAGATACACCAAAAAGAGGCAGGTTTCATTCCTGGTCAGCACACATACCTAGGTTGTGGGTTCGATCAATGTTTCTCTCTCACATCAATGTTTCTTCCTTCCTCTCTCCCTCCCTTCCTCTTTCTAGGTTCAATTCAAAATAAAGAAATAAAATAACATTGGGCTTTGAATATATATATAAAAAAATGATGACATAACGTACTGTAGGGATTCAAAGGAGAGGGATGTTCCAATTAATTTATTACATAAGACATCATGGAGTTTCATATAAGTTTCATTTAAGTTCCATAGAGTGGAACTTAAAGTACTGTAGGATTTGGACACATGGTCAGTGAGCACATCAGTCCCAGCTGAGAAAATTGGAAGAGAGGCACAGAGGTATGAAAGGTAATTTGTGTTTTAGGAATGGTCAGTATTCTCATTTGATTGGGCAATTAAAAAAAAATGAGTGGAGGAGAAACCAAGATGGTGGCATAGGTAAACACTGGAAATTGCTGCCTTGCACAACAACTTCAAAAATACAACTAAAAGACAAATAGACATCATCCAGAACCACAGGAATGCTGGCTGAGTGGAAATTCTACAACTAGAAGAAAAGAGAAAAGCACACTGAGACTCAGAGGAGGTGCGGAAATAAAGTGCAGACATACGGAGGCGCAGGTGGAAAGGGCTAGCAACTGAGGACACTCAGGTTGTCTTTTTCAATCGAGAGGGAGTCTCAAGCTCCGACTGCTCTGAACTCCAGTTCGGGAGAGACTTGGGGACCCAGACTCATATGGGGAGAAACTGGACTTTCTGGCATCGGTTGGAACTCGAGGGCGGCTTTCTCTCAGAGGTGCTTGCAGCGATTTCTGGGACACTGAGACTCAGGGCCACTTAGGGTAGGACTGAGGAGCAGCCATAGCTGTTTGCTCCACCTTGTTGATTCCCTGAGACCCCACCCCACCCAAGCTGTGCCAGAGGCTTTTGCATATGAAAGGCTTGGCTCTTTGCAATCTAAAATTAGCTAACAAACTGCAGCTGGGCCAGACAGACCCAGAACTTCCAGAAGAAGGCCCAAGGCCCCACAGAAGCTTGCATTGCTTCACAGCTGGGCCTCATCTGGGCACTTCCAAACCCCAAACAAAAAACAGGAATCTGCAGATCTCTCCATAGCTCATGCTGGGTAGCCTCATACAGAGGTTAAATTAGCACCTCCTTAGAGATCCAAGTGCCAGTGTACCCAGTGGTCAGAGTGGGACCATCCAGATTACAACTTCTCAGATCCATAAGGGACACACTCAGGGGACAGACTCAGTGAGCACCAAAGCCCCACTGAAGCAAGTCTTGCCCCAGAAGGGTGTCTCCAGCACAGAAGTTCTCCCACTGTAGACACAACTGATTCTCACAGCCAATTGGCCTGGAGGTCAATTCCTCCCAGTGATACCTACAACAATCAAGGCTTAACTACAACAAGACTGTGCACAAAGACCACAAAAGGGTGCACCAAGAGTGTCCACCTCAGGTAATTGGGGAGGCTGAGCCACTAGGTCCTATAGGACACCTAGCACACAAAGCCACTCTATCAACACAGGGTAGCATAAAAAATGCGGAGACAAAGAAACAGGTCACAAATGACAGAAATGGAGGAAAGCAAACTACTGGATATAGAGTTCAAAACCATACTTATAAGGTTTTTCAAAAAATTTCTAGAAACAGCGGATAAATTTATTGAGACCCTCAAGAAATCTAGTGAAAAAGGACCAACTAGAAATTAAGCATACACTGACTGAAATAAAGAATATTATAAAGAGTTCCAACAGCAGACCAAAGGATCACAAGAATCAAGTCAAAGATTTGAAATATGAAGAAGCAAAAAACACCCAACTGGAAAAACAAAAAGAAAAAAGAATCCAAAAATATGAAGATAGTGTAAGGAGCCTCTGGGACAACTTCAAACGTACAAACATCCGAATTATGGGGATGCCAGAAAAAGAGAGAGAGAAAGATATTGAAAACCTATTGAAGAAATAATGACAGAAAACTTCCCCTACCTGGTGAAAGAAATAGACTTACAAGTCCAGGAAGCACAGAGAACCCCAAACAAAAGGAATCCAAAGAGGACCACACCAAGACACATCATAATTAAAATGCCAAGAGCAAAAGACAAAGAATCTTAAAAGCAGCAAGAGAAAGAAAGTCAGTTACCTACAAGGGAATACCCATACGACTGTCAGCTGATTTCTCAACAGAAACTATGCAGGCCAGAAAGGAGTGGCAAGAAATATTCAAAGTGATGAATAGCAAGAACCTACAACCAAGATTACTTTACCCAGCAAAGCTATCATTCAGAATTGAAGGTCAGATAAAGAGCTTCACAGATAAGAAAAAGCTAAAGGAGTTCATCACCACTAAACCAGTATTATATGAAATGCTGAAAGGTATCCTTTAAGAAGAGGAAGAAGAAGAAAAAGGTAAAGATACAAATTATGAACAACAAATACGCATTTATCAACAAGTGAATCTAAAAATCAAGTGAATAAATAATCTGATGAACAGAATAAACTGGTGAATATAATAGAATCAGGGGCATAGAAAGGGAGTGGACTGACTATTCTCTGGGGGGGAAAGGGGTATGAGGGGCGCGGGAATAGACTGGACAAAAATTGTACACCATGGATGAGGAAAGTGGGGGGGGGGGGGTAAGGGCAGAGGATCGGGTGGGAACTGGGTGGAGGGGAGCTATGGGGGAAAAAAAGAGGAACTGTAATAATCTGAACAATAAAGATTTAATTTAAAAAAATGAGTGCTTACCATGGGCTATAAGTTTTAAGCACTTTATAGGAATTATATAAGAGTACTAGGGGCCCAGTGCATGAATTCGTGCATGGGTGGGGCCCTTTGGGGTGGTCTCTGGGGATCAGACCTCCTGCCTGCTGCTCCTGCTCATCCCGGCCCCACTGCACCTCCCACGAGCTTGTCCCCAGTCAGTCCCGATTGGGAGAGGCTCACAAGGCAGCAGAGGTGCTCATCAGCCATGGGCACTGCGTCTGGCGCCCCATGCTGATCTGAGGGGCGTGAGGGGCCCGGGATGCAATTGGCCCTCTGGGCGGATGGTGGGGCGCTGTTGCTGGCCTGGGATCTGGATCCGTCCCACTGACGTTTGCGCAGGTTGTCAGGATTCACTTGGCTGCCACTTTTATATCTTTTCTTCCTTGCAGAGCATCTAGGGAGGGGAAGCGATGGCTGAGCCCAAGGCCAACTTACAGGAGGCCTGCAGTGCTGTCGGAATCCTGCTAAAAAGCAAGTAGAGCAAGTGTAAGCAAAGTTTTACAAAAGAATTTTAATGTAAATACATAAAAGAGTGCTTTCTACAGAACCACATCAACTTTTAAAGCTCTTGCACACACAGTGTGTTCTATCTTGTCCTCTGTAGTCAAGTGTATTTTTTTCCCAGGTCTTTTCTTGTGAATCCATTTTCTTTTTTTTTTTTTGGTAAATTATAAGCCCTTTTGTTCTCTAAACGGGCTTGTTTCTAGAACATTAAAGAAAATAGATTGGTTAACAACAACTTGCTATTTAAAAATGCAAAGCCAATATGTACAATATGATAGTATATTGGAAATGAATGGTCATTCGTGACTTGTAAAGTTACTTGGTTAGTAAGTAAGGGGTAAATTTCCATTTGTGGTCAAACATGATGAATATACATATTTAACACATAAATGCAATTTACTTCACTACCCATATTCAGGGAACTAGTCCAGTTTCAGATCAGAAAAGGCCTCTTAATCCATAGCTGTCCTGGGAAGCTGAGGGAATTTCTAAATCATCTTCAGTTGGAGGATGTCTGAGTGACTTACCATAGTCATGCAGGCCGACCATAGGTAAACATGACATAGTACATGAAATGTGACTTCCCTTTGTGAATCTCAGGACTAATATTGATCCAGAATGAATATGATTGCACAGAGCAAGAACCCCAGATCTCCTCAGAGGGTTCCCTAGCATATTCAGCAAGAGACTGGATCAGTACATGCATGTGAAAAACTATCCAAGGCCACAGAAAGGCCTATCCTAAAGGATTAGAGAATAGCGCTCCTCACCACCTATCATGTGTATCCTCAACAGCCACTTTGGAAACATGTTATTCATGGTGCATTCAGTAGAGTATTAACATGGATCTTGCCTTAGTAGTGGGGAACAACTAGCCCCAGATTAAACATGGTTCTGGCTCCATCTAACAAATTTTTAAAAGCAAGACCTATAACAATAAAACTGTTTCTAAATAAATTATCTACATCCAAGGAAAAAGCTAAAAATATTTATAAGCCTCCCAAAATTAAAATTCATGATATCTGGCATCTAATCAAAAACTACTAAGCATATAAAGTAGCAGGGAAATATAACCCATAAAATGATTAAATCAATAAAAATTGACTCAGAAATGACATGAAGTTTAGAATTTAAAAAAGAACATTAACATAGATAACATAATTGCATCCCACATATTCACAAGGCAAAGATGATACAGGAAATATATAGAAATAAACAAAATAAATATTTTAAATATGTGAGACAGTAATAGAATGGATACATTAACAGCATAGTAGACAATTCAAAAGGAGGGGGAGCACCGCTCAGCCAGAAGCCAGGTTCATGGCTGGCAAGTGCAGCAGTGGTGGTGGGAGCATCTCCCGCCTCCGTGGCAGCACTAAGGATGTCTGACTGATGGTTTAGGCCTGCTCCCCATGGGGAGCGAGCCTAAGCCATCAGTCAGACATCCCCCAAGGACTCCCTGACTGTGAAAGGGTACAGGCTGGGCTGAGGGACCCCCCCACCCGAGTGCATGAATTTTGTGCACTGAGCTTCTAGTTAGACAATAAATGGGTTACCTAAGAGACAAAGGAAGAAATAAAAAAAAAAATCCTGGAAACAAATGTAAATGAACACACAACAACCCCAAATCTCTGAGACACAGCAAAAGCAGTCCTGAGAGGGAATTTGATAGCATCACAGGCCTACCTCAAAAACAACAACAACAAAAATTAATAATAAACTATTTAACCCTACAACTTAAAGAATTAGAAAGAGAACAAGAAAATCCCAGAGTAAGCAAAAGAAAAGAAATAATAAAAACAAGAAAAAAACTAAAAGGCATCCAAATTGGAAGGAGGAAATATAACTATCATTATTTGCAGATGACATGATATTATATGTAGAAAACCCTATTCAATCAATAAAACTACTAGATTTAGTAAATGAATTTGGCAACATAACAGGATACAAAATTAATACCCAGAAATTGATGGCATTTTTATACATATATAATGAATTCTCAGAAAGAGATACTACAAAAACAATCTCATTTATCATCGCAACAAAAAAATTAAGATACCTAGGAATAAACTTAACAAAGGAAGGAAAAAGACCTATACTCGGAAAACTACAGAATGTTGAAAAAAGAGATATAGGAAAATATACACAAGTGGAAGAATATAACATGTTCATGAATTGATAGAATCAATATCACTGAAATGTCCATACGACCCAAAGCAATCTATAAATTCAATGCAATCACTACTAAAATACCAATGGCATATTTCACATATCTAAAACTAGAGGTCCAGTACACAAAATTCATGCACTGGGGAGTGGGGTCCCTCAGCCCAGCCTGTCCCCTCTCATAGTCTGGGAGCCCTCAGTGGATGTCCTACTGATGGCTGGGCCCACTCCCCATGGGGAGCAGGCCTAAGCCACAGTCTGGCAGCAGACGCTTAGAGCAGGCGCTGTGTGTGTGTGTGTGTGTGTGTGTGTGTGTGTGTGTTTGTGTGTGTTTGTGTCCGCTGGGGGCCTGCCCCCAGATGCACCATGGAGGCTCAGAGCAGGTGCCCCGTGTGTGTATGTGTGTGTGTGTGTGTGTGTGTCCACTGAGGCCTGCCACCAGCCGTGTCAGAGGTTCAGAGCAGGCACCTGTGTGTGTGTGTGTGTGTGTGTGTGTGTGTGTGTGTGCTGGGGCCTGCCCCCAGCCACACTATGGAAGCTTGGAGCAGGCACCCCGTGTGTGTGTGTCCACTGGGGGCCTGCCCCCAGCCACACCACAGAGGCTTGGAGCAGGCGCCCCTCTGTGTTGATCTCTCAGGCTCCTGGCCGTGCCTGCATGTTGTTCTTTCCCTGGAGTGGTGGCCAGGGCCAGTGGGAAGCTTGGCTTCCTCCATCATGGGGGGCAACCCAAGCCTCCAGCTCCATAGTCGCTTGGCTTCTCCCCTGTGGCCACAGTGAGGCTTGGCTTCTCCCCTCCTATCCTGTGGCCTCAGTGGAGAAGCCAAGCCTCTTCAGTATTCAGTCTTCACTCTGGGCCAGAGCCTTCAGTCTTTGGTCCATGCCTGCATATGCAAATTAACCACCATCTTTGTTGGGTTAATTTGCATACTCATCTGATTGGCTGGTGGGCATAGCAGAGTGACACCAATTTGCATGTTTCTCTTTTATTGGTGTAGATAAGCACTTCAAAAACTTATATGAACCCAAAGAAGACCCCAAATAACCACAGCAATCTTGAAAAAGAAGAAAAAGTTGGAGAAATCACAATACCGAATATCAAGTTATACTATAAAATCACTACTCAAAACAGCCTGTTACTGACACAAGAACAGGCTTACAGATCAATGGAACAGAACAAAGAACCCAGAAATCTACTTAAGCCATTAAGTGCAATTAATATTTGACAAAGGAAGCAAGAGCATATAATGGAGTAAAGATAGTGTCTTTAATAAATGGTGTTGGGAAAATTGGACAGATACATGCAAAAAATGAAACTAGACCACCAACTTATACCATACACAGGAATAAACTCAAAAGAGATAAAAGACTTAAATGCAAGTCTTGAAACTATAAAAACCTTAGAAGAAATCATAGCTAGCAAAATTTCAGCCATTTCTCTTAACAATATGTTTATGGATATATCTCATCGGGCAAAGGGAACTAAGGAGAAAATAAATAAATGAGATGACATCAAAATAAAAGCTTCTGCACAGCAAAAGAAACCATCAATAAAATGAAAAAGAGAGCCTACTGCATGGCAGAATATACTATTTTCCAATGACACACCTGGTAAGGGGGTTAATTTCCAAAATGTATAAGGAACTCATACAACTTAACAAAAGATAGACAAACAATCCAATTAAAAAATGAACAAAGGACCTAAATAGACACTTCACCAAAGGGGATATACAAAAAGCCAAGAGACATATGAAAAAATGTTCAAAGTCACTAATCATCTGAGAGATGCAAATTAAAATGACAATGAGTTATCACCCCATGCCTGTCAGAATGTCCATCATCAACAAATCAACAAATGACAAGTTCTGGAGAGGATGTGGAGAAAAGGGAACCCTTCTTCACTGCTGATGGGAATGCAGACTGGTGCAGCCACTGTGGAAAACAGTAAGGATTTTCATCAGAAAGTTAAAAATGGAACTGCCATTTGACCCAGTGATCCCACTTCTAGGAGCATATCCTAAGAAACCAGAAACATTAATCATAAAGAATATATGCACCCTTATATACATAGCAGTGCAATTTACAATAGCTAAAATTTGGAAACAGCCCAAATGCTCATCCGCAGATGAGTGGATAAAAGTGTTATGGTACATTTACACCATGGAATACTATGCAGCTATACAAAAGAACTCTTACTTTTTGAGACAGCATGGATGGACCTGGAGAGTATTATGCTAAGTGAAATAAGCCAGTCAGAGAAAGATAAGTATCACATGATTTCACTCATATGAACAGAAAGTGATGAGCAAAATAGATACAGAGACATAAAAGCATGGAACAAATTTATGGATTTCAGAAGGAAGGTGGAGGTAGGGGGAGGAGTGATTAATGGGGTACTTGTATGCATATATGCATGGCCCATGGACAAAGGCAATAGTCTGGTGAAGGCCTGGGAGGGGCAATTGTGAAGTTCAGGGTGTCAATGGGGAAAAAAATGAAACAAAGGGGACATCTGTAATACTTTTAACAATAAAGGTTAATAAAAATAAAAAAGTGTTGTATACTGCAAACTCATAACATTGATAAGAAAAGTTAAGGATATCTAAATAAATGAAGAGACATATTTGGTTCATGAGCTGGAAAACTCACCATTATCAAGAGATCAATTGATCCAAACTGATCTATTGAGTCAACACAATTCCAACAAAATCTCAGTAAGATTTCCTGGTAGAAATTAACAAGCTGATTCTAAAATTTATGTGGATATGTTAAAGGGCTTAGAGTAGCCAAAACACCTTTAAAAGTGAAGAACAAATTTGAAAGGCTAGTTCTTCTTTTTTAAAGAATTATTTAAAATATAATAATCAAGACAGTAGTAATTTGACAAATAAGTGAAAGAGCAAAAAATAGTTCAGAAGTAAACTGGTACAACTTATTTTGTACAAAGACAAAAATCTTCTAAAGATTTTTGTAACTCTAAGCCTATAATTTGGAATAAAAAAATACACATTATAATGTCAGATCTAAAAGATATAAAAATGTTGATTAATTGAAATGTTCTTGTAGTAAAACATGATGTAAAAAAGATGATTTAGAATAACTCCATTGGAAATATCAGTACTTGAAATAGCTCTGCCATTAATACACCTTAAGCAGCCTATGGTGTTTCATGCCTCCCATCAGTGGTCATGTCTAATAGGCACTCCCAGTGCCAGAGTTTATCCATTGTACTGGTTGCCACTAACATTGGGAAGGACTCATGGAAGTGAAATTGGCATCAAGTAAAAATGAAGGGGAAACCTGGGGCATTCTGTTGCTCTCTGAAAACAAAGATATTTTCAGAGATGTCTGGAAATGAAAAAGAAAAGAAAAGGTGAATTTGGAGAGAGAGAATTCCCAGTAAAAACAAATGATGAAAAACTGAATATTAGAAAATAATAATTACAATAAATTGGAATGAGCTGAGCTTTCCATCTGAGCAGTGAGTTCCTGATAATACTAAAAGGTACATGTGACAAAAGTATAATTAAAAGATTATTATACACATTTGAATTTCCAATATTAAAAAGTTGTGATATAGCAGAATATATCAATGTAACCAAATTATGTAAATCTTACACTTAGTCTAGATTTGTAAAAGATAAGTTACCTAAGATGATTATTTACAATTTTAGACGAACATTTACTGGTATTGATACGGCATGTTTTCAATGTTATTTTAAAAAGCAGTCTACATGTCCTAACTAGGTTGGCTCAGTGGATAGAATGTCTGCCTGTGCACTAAAGGGTCCCATGTTCAATTGTGGCCAAAGGCATGTACCTTGGTTACAGGCTTGTTTCCTGTGCAGGAGGCAGCCAATCTATACTAATAATAGACAAATATGTAAATTGACCATCCTTTTGTGATACCCACAGCCAATCAGGAGTGAGTATGCAAATTAACCCAACAAAGATGGTGGGTCTGTGGGCAGTGTGCACATGTGCAGGCACCAAGCGGCTAGGGCAGGGTGGGATTTGGATGTTGTTCCAGCCCCCGGCTGCTCTGGGCCTACGCATGCAGGCACCGAGTGTCCAGGGTCTCGGGGACACCACTGGAGTGTCCAGTCCTGTCAGCCCGGCCTGGGGGTGGCTGAAGTTCCCAGTCCTTTACATTTCTGCAGCTCCTGGACCAGAAGCAAAAACCAAGAGCGCAGGGAGCATGCCGTGACCCTTTAATACAGTTTCTCATGTTGTGGCGACCCCCAATTTCATTGTTACAAATTGAACATAATTAAAGCATAGTGATTAATCACAAAAACAATATATAATTGTATATGTGTTTTCTGATGGTCTTAGGTGACCCCTGTGAAAGGGTCGTTCAACCTCCTAAGGGGTCGTGACCCACAGGTTGAGGACCGCTGCACTAGAGCTAAGTGAGCCTGGAGCAAGTCACTGTTGCGGTTGGGGGATGGAGGGAAAGCAAAGGTGAGAGACATAAGTAAAGTCATAGTGTTGAGGAAAAATTAAAAGGAAGATATCCTGCAACTTCTAGGAAATCTCCACCAATGGGAGCAAAGAAAAAAAAAAGACCTCTACTATTCTGTGAGCACAAAACCAAACTGGGTTGGGGTCTCAGACAATTTGCTCATATGATTGCAAAGACAGACAGAAACTCCCAGATTGAAGAGGGCTCCCCTGAGGGCTCCCGGATTGAAGAGGGTGCAAATCAGGCTGAGGGACCCAACCCCCGTGCATGAATTTCATGCATCAGACCCCTACTAAAGAATGAAAAAAGAGAATTTAAAAAAAAGTAAAACAACCTACAAAACAGTCCATGAGGTATAATAACATGAATTTATTTATTGGAATACATAAACATTCATCGAAATATTATGTGTGTGTATGTGTGTCTGTGTGTGTGTACTAGTAAGTTAATAGGGTGGTGCTGGGATTACAAATGATTTTTCTTTCCCTTTAAACAGATTTAGGCTCTAAATCATAAAATATTATATATATTATTTAAACTTAAAAGCACTTACTCTAAGCTGGTGAGTAAAAATTGAGAACTTTTTCCAATAAATTCTAAGAATAAAATCAGTTATATTATCTATATATATAAAATCCTAAGCGACCTTTATGGTGGAATGACCGGAACAACTGGTTGCTATGACATTCACTGAGCAGGCAGACAGGCAAGTGGTTAGGAGTGAGCAGGCAGGCAGGCGAGTGGTTAAGAGTGAGCAGGCAGGCAAGTGGTTAGGAGTGAGTGGTTCTGGATTGCGAGAGGGATGTCTGACTGCCGGATGTCCAACTGCAGGGATTGAGCCTAAGCCAGCAGTCAGTCATCCCCCGAGGGGTCCCAGATTGTGAGAGGGTACGGGCCGGGCTGAAGGACCGTCCCCACACCGGTGCACAAATTTCATGCACCGGGCCTCTAGTTTTTTCTATAAGAATTACAAGTATAGTTTATGATGTGAGATAAAGTCAAAAGTAGTTATATCAAAGAATAGAGCAGCACTTTTTATATTAGTCAGGATATAAATACGGCCAAAATATAGTAAACATTTCCATAACTTTCAGGCTTGAATAATGCATATCATTTGGGGTAACTAATCCATCTTGTATATTGTACTTTCAAAAATTCAAACTAGCAAAGCTTCACATCTAACAGCCCAGATTAGAGGTGAAAGTTAACTCTACCTGCTTGTGACTCTTTCCTTTGCTTCTGTGCAGTTGTTCCTCTATACCAGCTTCTCTATTAACATCTTCTACAGTCTCTTTCAGAAGCAACATCTCTTTTGTCTTCCATTCCTGGAGAACACAGTGTTACTGGGATTAGTGTTTACAGTAACCCCTTGTATTTTGTCCACCACCAACAAGCAAATTAGTACAAGCTAAAGAACCTAACAGAAATCAGGTCAATTGTAGGGAAAGTCAAACATTGGCTTTCCTTCCTACACTCCTACTAGGAATGAAGGCATGGTTATTTATGGCATGGTTATTTTTCACTAAAGCTAAAATTAAAGAAGTAGCCCCCTCACACTGAGGGCAGTCAGGGAGTTAAATGGTGTCTAGTCACTTCCACAATCATCTCTTTAAGAGCAGATATTGGCTCATATAACTAGATTGTGGTGTCAGCTTTATTATTTTAGGTAACAGCTTGTATATCATAGCTCTGAAGAAAGATTAACATGGGTAAATTATTTAGATCTGAAATGACTTCCAAGAAGTATGAAAAATAGTATGTATCATATATGTATATATCTGTATGTGTGTGTATATATACATATAAATAATGTTTTTTAAATTTACAGAAATAAAACTATCCTTTGATATGCCTTTTTATATTTAGTGTTTAGTAAAATTCCTATACTTTCTAAACAACTAATTATGTTAAAATTATTTATGAATAAAACACTGCACACAATATTCCTCTTTATATTTTAAATATATCTCTCACTTCTTCAAATTTTCTAAGAAGGTTAAGTTTTCTTCTTGTTTGTTCCCGCTGTCATTTTTCTTCTCTTTCCATCCAGAGGAGGCGCTGCTCTTCTGCTGTGCACTCATGGTGGTCTAATTTCCTACTCATCATATCCAAATATCTAAATAAAGAGCAAATGCAATTGAAGGTGAATTGCATCTTGCCATTTTAGTGTCATCAGCTGCTTTGAAATGCCCAGACCACCTCCTTGCTCAATTTTTACTTCTTGAACTACAGGAATTTTACAGTTTTTCTCTCAGGTCTTTTCAAGGATTTGTAAGCCAGCTCTCACCATGCTTGGTCATACGGATATCCTATGGTGTCAGTATCTGTTCTTATGGCTAAGACTATTGTAAAATGTGGAGCAAGATCTTTCAAAACATTTTGCACAGCTCCAACCAGTTTGTCTCAGTGGATAGAGCATTGGCCTGAGGACTGAAGGGTCATGAATTTGATTACAGTCAAGGGCTCATACCTTGATTGCAGGTTCAGTCCCTGGTTCTGGTTGGGGTGAGTGGGGGACGCAACCAATCAATGTCTCTCTCACATTGATCTTTCTCTCTCTGTCTCTCCCGCTTCCTTCTACTCTCTGAAAATCAATGGAGAAAATATCCCTGGTTGAGGATTAACAAAACAAACAAACAAACAAACAAAAAAACTGTTTTGCACAGTAATTATTCATAACTCAGTGGGTTTAGGGATATGAAGTTGCAAAGAAGGCTGGAATAAGTGAAAACTGATTTCAAATCTAGACAACCACCAGATTTGAATTTCTGGGCCTCATCCCATTCTTTGTTATGGGGCGGGGCCACAACATTAGTAACAAAGAAACAGAATTTCTGGAGGATGAGGCCCAGAAATCAGGATTTTAAAAAGATTCCCAGGTGATTCTAATGTGCAGCCAAGGTTGGGAACCACTGCTTTACAACTACAGGACGAAATTTGGATCTGATTCGCCCTTTAGTTATCAGTTTGGATTACTTCTTGGACTCCCAGAAACACTGTCGTCTCTGGTGGAAGTTGCTCTTCCTTCCTTTGGCATCCAAGTTCCCAATTTCTGTACCTCTTGGTCTCCCTTCCTCTCTATACTGGGGGCAGGAGTGGAGTTAAGAGTACCCAGTATGTTAAATAATTCCTAACTCCAAATCTTTCTAGTACTTTCCTAACTTATTTGAGTCTACAATCTATACATAAAATATGAAGTCACTTCCATCTTACCTGGGCCTTATTAATGGCGTCTGGTCCTTAAAAGATTGAATGTTCTCCCATAAACACCAATTTTGGAACTGTACACCACTAGAAAGTCTAAGTAGTTGATAGTTGTCTTGAAATTTATTTATTTGTTTTGCAAGCATTTCCTATTTTTTTAAAAAGTGTATATCATATATTGCACATATATGTATGTGAATGTATGCATATGTATATATAATGTTTTAAAAACTTACAGAAATAAAATCATCCTTTGATATGCCTTTTTTATTTACTGTTTAGTAAACTTCCTGTATTTTCTAAATAACTAAGTCTGTTTAACTTTATTTAAATCTATTTTGAATCCATTACAGGCCTGTTTAACTGAACCAAATTAAAATTTCTGTCTGAAAATGAAAACTAAATATCTCACCATATATTTCCATCCATTCTGAAAAAATGAAATGAAAACATAGAAGAAGGGTAGGACAAGCTCTAGACACAGAGGGAGAAATTGTGGAAAATATAGAACACTTAAAGGTAAAGGTAACTTATTCTCATTTCTATACCACTCTCTCAACCATCTATACTAACAATAGATGAATGTGCAACCTGTCCAGGACTCCGTTACAGTGACCAAACAGCAGGCTAGCAGGCTGCATGGGGCGACCAGGCCAGCAGGGGAGTTAGTGAAGGACAACCAAACGACTAGACAGCAGGCTGCATGGGGCGACCAGGCCAGCAGAGGGGGCAGTAAGGGGCTACCAGGTCATGGGGGGCAGTTAGGGGCTACTAGGCCATGGGGGGCAGTTAGGGGTGACCAGACCAGGAGAGGGTGGCAGTTGGGGTGACATTGCCAAGATGGGGGGCAGTAGGGGCCAACCTGGCCAGCAGGGGGACAGTTGGGGGCAACCAGGCCAGCAGGGGGGGGCAGTTTGGGGCGACCAGGCTGGTGAGGAGGCAGTTGGGGCAACCAGGCCAGCAGGGGGAGCAGTTAGGGGTGATAAGGCTGCAGGCAGTGGCAATTAGGGGTGATCAAGCCGGCAGGCAGGTGAGCAGTTAGTAACCAGTGGTCCTGGATTGTGAGAGGGATGTCCCAGATTGGAGAGGGTGCAGGCTGGGCTGAGGCCCCCCCTGCATGAATTTTGTGCACTGGGCCTCTAGTAGAACATAAATGTGAAAAGTACACATACACAGATCTTTCTTGAACCTAAAACCCAAATTCACTCATGGACATATCATGTGCATGACACACACACACTAATTTTGAGTCAAAAATTGAATGGAGCCTGGCCAGTGTGGCTCAGTTGCTTGGGCATTGTCCCATGCACTGAGAGGTTGCTAGTTGGATTCCAGTCAAAGCATTTCGAATCAGGGCACATGCCTGGGTTCCCGGCTCAATCACAAGAGGGGACACACAGGAGACAGCCAATCCATGGTGAGATCTCACATCAATGATTCTCTCTTCTCTCTCCTTCTCAAAATCAATAAAACTATTCATTTTTAAAAAATAAAAAATTAAAATTTGAACAGAAGTCACTATTTATACCCACTCTCTCTACACCCAATCATTCGACTTTACCTTTGTAAGATAACTAGAGGCCCAGTGCACAAAATTCATGCACGGTATGGTCCCTAGGCCTGGCCTGTGATCAGGGCCATCTTCCCTGGCTGCTGGCAGCCGGACCTGCCCCCCGCCGCCACCCACCGAAGTTTCCCTGTTCCCCATCCAGCAATTGGAGCCTGCGGGGGTGGGGGGTGGAATTATGGGGAAGGGACCCAGAGTTTGGCTGGCAGGGACTACCGGCAGTTCCTGCATTGAGCATCTGTTCCCTGGTGGTCAGTATGCATCATAGTGACCGGTTGTTCAGCCACCTGGTTGATTTGCATATTATGCTTTTATATATATACTAGAGGACTGGTGCACACAAATTTATGCACTAGGGGGAAAGGGAGGGGGTCCCTCAGCCCAGCCTGTGCCCTCTCGCAGTCTGGGACCCCTCAGGGGATGACCACCTGCTGGCTTAGGCCCGCTCCCCGGGAGATTGGGCCTAAGATGGCAATCAGACATCCCTCTGGCAGCCCGGCAGCCCTTGGGGGATGTCCACTTGCCAGCGGGGAGCAGGCCTAAAGTGCAGTCGGACATCCTTAGCACTGCTGAAGAGGCAGGAGAGGCTCCCACCACCACCGCTGTACTGGCAGCCATCAGCCTGGCTTGTGGCTGAGCAGAGCGCCTCCCATGTGCGAGCACCCTGACCACCAGGGGGAAGCTTCTGCATTGAGCATCTGCCCCCTGGTGGTCAGTGTGTGTCATAGTGACCAGTCATTCTCAGTCTTTCTGCTGTTAGGGTCAGTTTGCATATTACCCTTTTACTATATAGGATAGAGGCCTGGTGCACGGGTGGGGGCCGGCTGGTTTGCCCTGAAGGGTGTCCTGGATCAGGGTAGGGGTCCCGCTTGGGTGTCTGGCCAGCCTGAGTGAGGGGCTGATGGCTGTTTTCAGGCTGGTGGGTGACTGAAGCTATCAACCTCTCCTTGACTGAAGCTCCCAATCACTCCTTTTTTTCTTTTTTCTTTTTTATTCTGGGATTTATTTACCTTCTATGGCTGTCACTGGAACTGAGCTCCGGCTTTAGCTCTGAGGCTCGGCTCCAGCTCTGAGAGTTCGGATGCTGAAAGCAGGTATCTGGGTTTGTTTGGCTTCTATAATTGAAAAACTGTTGCAGCTCCAGCTCCCAGGCCAGCTGGCTGAAAGCAGGTACCTGGGGTTTGTTTAGCTTCTATACTTGCAACATTGTTTCTTAGAGTGCAGCTCAGAGGCTGGCAGCGGCAGGTGGGGAACCTTGGCTTCCTCCTTCACTGGAGCAAGCAAGCACCCTGTTCGCTTCAGCTGCCTGGCTGCTGGCCGCCATCTTGGTTGGCAGTTAATTTGCATATCACCCTGATTAGCCAATGGGAAGCATGTTGGAGGTACAGTTAATTACCATGTTTGTCTATTATTATATAGGACTAGAGGCCTGGTGCACAAAAATTTGTGCACTCAGGGGGAAGGGGGGGTCCCTCAGCCCGGCCTGTGCCCTCTCGCAGTCTGGGACCCCTCGGGAGATAACGACCTGCTGGCTTAGGCCTGCTCCCAGGGGGCAGAGGGCAGGCCCAATCCCTAGGTGCAGCCCCTGGTCGGGCTCAGAGCAGGGCTGATTGGGGAGTTGGGGCACCACCCCTGTCATGCACAGAGCAGGGTGGATCGGGAGGTTGCGATGCCACCCTCAGTCATGCTCAGGGTAGGGCTGATTGGGGGGTTGGGGCACTGCCCCCTGTCACACTCAAGGCAGGATGGATGGCCAGGTTGCGGTGCCACCCCTTGTCACGCACAGAGCAGGGCCAATCAGGGGGTTGGGGCGCTGCCCCCTGTCACTCACAGAGCAGGGCCCATCAGGGGGTTTGGGGCTCCATACCCTGTCACTCACAGATCAGGGTCAATCAGGGGCTTGGGGATCTCCCCCCTGTCACTCACAGAGCAGGGCGGATCAGGGGGTTGGGGCACTGCCACTGTCACACTCAAGGCAGGGCCGATGGGTAGGTTATGGCTCTACCCTGTCACACACAGAGCAGGGCCCGTGTGTGGGGGAGGGTTGGGGCGCCGCACCCTGTCACACACAGAGCGGCAGGGTGATCAGGGGGTTGGGGAGCTCCCTCCTATCAGGCACAGAGCAGGGCTGATCAGGGGGTTGGGGCGCCTTCCCCTGTCATGAACAGAGCAGGGCGGATAGGGAGGTTGTGGCCCTCCCCCTGTCACACACAGAGCTGCAGGGTGATCAGGGGGTTTGGGCTCTGCCCCCTGTCACACTTATCCTGGTGCCGGGAGGCCTTGAGGCTCCGCTGATCCCGGTGCTGGGAGGCATATTACCCTTTTACTATATAGGATAGAGGTCTGGTGCACGGGTGGGGGCTGGCTGGTTTGCCCTGAAGGGTGTCCTGGATCAGGGTGGGGGTCCCCACTGGGGTGCCTGGCCAGCCTGGATGAGGGGATGATGGCTGTTTGCAGCTGGTCACACACCCTTCAGGGTGGGGGTCCCCACTGGGGTGCCTGGCCAGTCTGGGTGAGGGGCTGAGGGCTGTTTTCAGGCTGGCGGGTGACTGAAGCTCCCAAAGGCTCCTTTTTTTCTTTCTTTTTTTATTCTGAGCCAGCTTTAGCTCTGAGGCTCTAGCTCTTAGGCCTCCGCTGCTGACAGCAGGTTTCTGGCCTTTGTTTACCTTCTGTATTTGAAACAATGTTGCGATCCTGCTGGCTGAAGTCCGGTGACTAAAGCAGGTTTCTGGGGTTTTGTTTAGCTTCTATATTTGTAACATAGTTGCTTAGAGTTGCAGCTCAGAGGCCGGCAAGGCAGGCGGGGAACATTGGAGTCCTCCGTCACGGAAGCAAGCAAGCCTAATGTTCACTTTAAGCTGCCTGGCTGCCAGTGCCATCTTGGCTGGCAGTTAATTTGCATATAGCCCTGATTAGCCAATGGGAAGGGTAGCGGTCGTACCCTAATTACCATGTTTCTCTTTTATTAGATAGGATAGTTTTTTTACTGGATGATCACAGCTGCACGTGTATGGGTACAAACACACAGTGTGCATCTTCTTGCGTCACCCGTAGGACATTATAACTATTCCCACGGTTTCTCTCCTGTTACTCAAGCTGTTTTTGGTTACAGCTTCAGGATCTTGCTGCCACAATAGACTTTTTATTGGCTCCAACTCAGACAGAAGAAACACATTGGAGGAGCAATTTAGCTACCAAATTACACAAACTACCACTGACATTAATAGAATGATCTGTCCCTTTCATGGCTAATAAAGTCACCTAAAATTATTCTTTATTCCTGCTCTAAATTTACATTTGGAAAAAATACTTTTCATACAAGTAAATCTTTCTTCCAAACCTTTTGTAAGAAAACAAATTTAAGTATTTAACATACTTGTTCTTTTAAGTAGTGCCTTTCAAAGTCTAATTTCAGACTTGTAAGATATTGCCTGTACTTGTTAAATTCCTTCAAGTTACATACAACCTAAAAAAAACAAAACAATAACAAAAAATATAAATGTAAACATTTAAAAATCATAGCAAACACTTTATGGAGGAAAAATAGTAATAATATAAAATTTGATACCATTTTGGTAATAAGAGTAATAATTGCTAACCATTTTGTAAGTAGTATATCTCTACAATCGTTAAACAATAGGACATTTCTATACAAGTCTCATTACTTTTTAAAAATACTATTTATGAATTCAGTACACACAATTGGAGTTATTAGAATAAAGTACCAATCTATACATATAAAGAGGCAGGGGCCATCACATCTGAAACAACTGAATGGACGACCGAACAGGCTGAGTGGGGCGACCAGGCCAGCAGGGGGGTTAGTGAGGGGCGACCAAATGACTAAACAGCAGGCTGTGTGGGGAAACCAGGCCAGCAGGGGGAGCAGTTGGGGGCAGCCAGGTTGGTGGGGGGAGGGAGGGGGGCTATTGGGGACAACCAAGCTGGCACGGGAGGGCAGTTAGGGGCAATCAGGTTAGCAGGCAGAGGTGGTTATGGGTGATCAGGCTGGCAGGAGGGCCCCTTAGGGGTGATCAGGCAGGCAGGTAGGTGAGCAGTTAGGAGCCAGTGGTCCTGAATTGTGAGAGGGATGTCCGACTGCCAGTGGCATTCAGACATCCCCCGTGGGGTCCTAGATTGGAGAGGGTGCAGGCTGGGCTGAGGGGACCCCAACCCCCTGTGCACGAATTTTGTGCACCGGGCTTCTAGTGTAATAATAATGTTCAACACAAATTAGAATATAAGATTATTCTTATTCTATCAAGATTGTATCAGGCTAATATTGCTGTGTTCCTATTTTGTCATTAGTTTTTAAAAATTTCATAAGACATAATCCTTGACAAGCATACAAAATTACTGGAGACAGAGAAAGAGAACTATGATATAGTAGGAAAATTATTTTTACATCCTCAAATTACTTGGTAATCACCTTTTGAAATTATAAACAAAAACGGTGGAAGACGTAGTATCATTTAGAAACACAATTGTTATCTGATTTCCCTTGACCCAAAAATAATAAGTAATTTATAGAATTTCTAATTAAGTATCTCTCATGACCAAGTTAAAGGTGAACCCCACCCCCATCCCAGTGAGGTATAGAAGCCAACTTATATCAAGTCTTGGAAGTCTTCAATGATTAAAAGGAAGTAATCTTCGACCCACTTCATTATTGCGGGTGATGTAGCCTCCTTTCTTTAATCTCCTCTGGATATCTTCACGTGAATGGTATGCTCTTAAATGTGGATCATGAAGACTATTATATTGGTTGTCCAAAAGTCGACAATAAGGATCAGTCAGGTTAAAACCATCAGAAGGTTGAAAAAGCTGCAAACACAGATTTAAAAAGATGAAAAATGTAATTTTTGAAAATAACTAGAATGTTCATTCAAAATAAAGCATGCAAGAAGAATCCGACATGGGGGAAACGAGCAACAGAAAGATTTGGATTGGTGATGCTAATTGCTTATTCCTACAGCCACCGCACACACCCCCCCCCCCCGCCACCCCCCCCCCCCCCCCCCCGCTGCAACACACACACACACCTGACCTGAATTATTCTAAAAACCCACCCTCACTCAATTCCTCCACTGATCTCCATCAATCTCTGCCCCTGAGCCAGAGAGAAAGGAAGGTAAAAAATGAAAGAGACTAGGATAAAATGTGTTTTAATGGACAAAGCTAATGCTAAGTTCTCCATTTCCTCCCTCACTCTTAAAGGTCAAGGCACTGCATTCAAACTATAAAGAGATAATATTAATTATGACTGTTATATTACAATAATCTAAAAATAAAGTGGAAAATATTTTTCCAAGATGCATGGAAACAAGTTTGTCTAAAAGATAGAAATTGCCAAAACTGGTTTGGCTCAGTGGATACAGTGTCGGCCTGCGGACTGAAGGGTCCCAGGTTCGATTCCGGTCAAGGGCATGTACCTGGGTTTCGGGCACATCCCCAGTAGGAGTTGTGCAGGAGGCAGCTGACCAATGTTTCTCTCTCAACTTAAAAATTAGCCTGCAATATTTGGTCAAACATTTAATTAACTCACCCCTAATTCCTAGGCAGGGCCAGATCAAATAATATTTAGGCCTCATAGGGCCCACAGGCCAGATGTTCCCCACTCCTGTTTTAGAGGAAACAGCTGTTACTTAATCTCATTTGTAAATTGAAACATTACCAAAGTGGGAGGTTTTTTTTTTGTTTTTGTTTTTTTGGTGTGAGTGCTTAGTCTACTTTCAATAACAGTATGGTGTTAATGCCTTAAGGGAGAACCTATGAAAGGGAAAAAGTGGAGGACAGAAGTAGGTGTGGACTTTGTCCTAATGTCTTTACATTATTTTTTTTAAATCTTTATTGTTCAGATTATTACAGATGTTCCTCTTTTTCCCTCCCATAGCTCCCCTCCACCCAGTTCCCATCCCACACCAGGTCTCTCCCCACCACCCACTGACCTCATCCACAGGTGTAAGTTCTTTGTCCAATCTCTTCTCACACCCCACCACAACCCCTTCCCCCCAAGAATTGTCAGACTGCTCCCATTCATGCCCATGATTCTATTACATTCACCACTCTGTTCTATTCATCAGGTTTTTTATTCATTTGATTTTTAGATTCACTTGTTGATAGATATGTATTTGTTGTCACTTCATTGTTCATAATTTTTCTCTTTACCTTTTTCTTCTTCTTCCTCTTCTTAGAGAATACCCGTCAGCATTTCATATAATACTGGTTTGGTGGTGATGAACTCCTTTAACTTTTTCTTATCTGTGAAGCTCTTTATCTGGCCTTCAATTCTGAATGATAGCATTGCTGGGTAGAGTATTCTTGGTTGTAGGTTCTTGCTATTTATTACTTTGTATATTTCTTGCCACTCCCTTCTGGTCTGCATAGTTTCTGTTGAGAAATCAGCTGACAATCGTATGGGTATTCCCTTGTAGGTAAATGTTTTCTTTTTCTTACTGCTTTTAAGATTCACTCTTTGTCTTTTGCCCTTGGCATTTTAATTTATGTGTATTGGTGTGGTCCTCTTTGGATTCCTCTTGTTTGGAGTTCTCTGTGCTTCCTGGACTTGTAAGTCAATTTCTTTCACCAGGTAGGGGAAGTTTTCTGTCATTATTTCTTCAAATAGGTTTTCAATATCTTGCTCTCTCTCTTCTTCTGGCACCCCCATAATTTTGATGTTGGTACATTTGAAGTTGTCCCAGAGGCTCCTTACACTATCTTCATATGTTTGGATTCTTGCTGGGGTCCAACCCCAGCAGGTCCAGGGGTCCCCAAAGGTGTGGATGGAGTCGGCGAAGAAGGAATGACACGGAGACAGTGTTCAGTTGATCAGCAGCCTAGCTAGGATCTCTAGCCAGGATCTCCAGCCAAGTTCTGGTCTGAATCTCCAGCCAGGTTCTGTGTCCATGTTCTCTTGCTAGGTTCTCCAGCCAGGTTCTGTCCAGGTTCTCCAGCCAGGTTCAGTCACCAGGTTCTAGTCAGGTCCTCTTGCCAATTTCTGTAGTCAGGTTCAGTCCAGGATCTTTTGCCATGTTCTCTCGCTAGGTTCTGTCTCTAGGTTCTGAGGCCAGTTTCTGTCCAGTATCTTTTGCCATGTTCTCTCCAGCGAAGTTCTTCTGTCTCTAGAGAACGTTCTGTGTAGGTTCTGTGCCTAGGTTCTGTCTCTCTTGGTTCTGTCTTCTGAGTTCTGTGTCTTGCTGTCTTATTACATCTGTATTTATACCAGTTGATTCAATCCTATCAATCTCTATTACAAAGGTTAGGGCGTTTCTTATCTCCATTCCAGGGAGTAAAGATTATGTAGCTTAAGCATGATTGTTCATAGTTAAAGTGATTAATTACCCGCCTGGCACTTAGTTAAGAGGTTTTATTCCCTCCCTAACTTCAGGGGAAAATCCCTACCTGGGGACACAACCTTTCTCAGAGACCTTGGTTAAAACACATAGTGCCAAGAAGGTGAGCAAACATATTAAGAACAGTATGCCATATATGCCAGGTCCCTTGAAACAGCAAGCATGGACCGGCTCCCGGCAGATTCTTTTTTCTTTTTGCTTTTCCGGTTGGGTGTTTTTTGCTCCTTCGTATCTCAAATCTTTGACTTGATTCCTGGGATCTTCTAGTCTGCCGTTGAATCTCTGCATATTATTCTTTATTTCAGTCAGTTTATGCTTAATTTCTGATTGGTTTTTTTGTATATCCTTGAGGGTCTCACTAAATTTCTCGGAGGTTTCTAGAAGATTCTTGAGTAACCTTATAACCATGGTTTTGAACTCTATATCCAGTATTTTGCTTTCATCCATTCCTTTTATTTGTGACTTGTTTCTTTGTCTCCACATTTTGGCTGCTTCTCTGTGTTTATTTCTATGTACTGGGTAGCTGCTAAGTGTCCTTGAGTTGATAGAGTTGCCTTGTGTGGTAATTGTCCTATAGGGCCCAGTTGCTCAGCCTCCCCAGTCACCTGAGGTGGACGCTCTTGGTACACCCTTTTGTGGACTGTTTGCACAGTCTTGTTGTAGTTAACCCTTGATTTCTGTTGGTATCACTGGGAGGAATTGACCTCCAGGCCAATTGGCTGTGGGGACCAGCTGCAACTACAGTGGGAGAGCTATTGTGAAGGAGATACCCTTATGGGGCAGGACTTACTTCAGTGGGGCTTGGGTGCTCACTGAGTCTTCCCCTTGAGTGTGTCTCTTATGGATGTGAAGAGTTGTAATCCGGTATGGTCTTACTCTGACCACTGGGTACACTGGCTCTTGGATCTCCAAGGAGGTGCAAGGTCTGGGGCCGCCCAGTAGGACCTGCAGAGACTTCTGCAGATTCCTCCTCTTTGTATGGGGTTTGGAAGTGCCAAGACAAGGCCCAACTGTGAAGCAAGGCAGGTTGCTGCTGCTGGGCCTCAGGCCTTCTTTTGGAAGCTCTGGGGCTCTCTGACCCAGCTGTAGTTTGACAGGTTTTAGGCAGAGAAAGGTGGGCCATTCATATGCAAAAGCCGATGCACACAGCTTGGGTGGGGTTGTAAATTGGGTGGGGTGAGGTCTCTGGGAATCACCATCAATGGCTGCCAATCAGCCCTGCACTGGAGAGGTCCCTGGGTCTCTGCATCCCACACCCCTGTGCAGGAACAATGATTGCTGCGAGCACCTCTAAAAGAAAGCTGCCCTCACATTCCTGTCTGTATGCCAGACAGTCCAGTTTCTCCCCATATGTGTCTGGGTCCCCCAGAGTCTTGCCTGGAACTGGAATTCAGAGCAAGTGGGAGCTTGTATCGCCCTCCTGATTAAAAGAGCAGCACATCCAGGTGCCAGCACTTACCGTGCCTCTGCACCTCTTACTAGTCTCAATGCGCTTTCTTTATCTCTCTAGTTGTGGAACTTCTACTCAGCCAGCTTTCCTGCAGTTCTGGGTGGTAGTTGTTCTGCCTTTTAGTTGTAATTTTGATGTGGTTGTGAGAGGCAGCAAGTATAGGTGTTTACCTATGCTACCATCTTGGTTCTATCTTCTCTTTACATTATTTTTGTTTTCATTTACCTGTTTCTTTTCAGGAAAACAGAAGTTTTAGTCTAAAGTAACATAGAAGTAGAAACTGGCCCAAGTGAAAGGCGACTGGAATGTGTGGGGATGTGGCAAACCTGAGAGCACCTGTCCTGTTTGCAGGCACTGATTCAATGTACAAGACTCCACAGTCCTAACCTGTCTGCAGGGACCTGTGTTGCTCTGTCTGGCAGAAGCCATGTCAGTCATGTTCTGATCACTAAGCAGCCTGGCTGGGTGGTGTCCTAAAAGAACTCCCTTAATGTAGGTGGGAGGATGCTTCATATGTGGGCAAAGGGGATTGGTGGGAACTGATAGGATGCTAGCTTTCTTTTCCATTTAAAGCTTCCTTGGAAAGTTTCTGTTCTCGGGCTTACCACCAGGCTTTATCCCTTCCAAGGGGCCTAAATCATAAAGTGCAATCATTCCTTAATTGCTAGTGCTTCCCTGAGAAGGAAGAGAAAGGAATTCTGTGGGGCAATGTCTAGAATTCAGTGAAGCCAGATATGAAGCATCCAACAGTCATGAGTCCAGGATTGGTCTGACTGTTTCTTTTAGAGGTTGACATTTAGCTGTTGACTTCTTTTAGATACTGACTTTCAGTTGTGATGTTTCTCAAGATCAAAACTGGGCTACTGACCTCTAAATGAAGCACACCTTTTAAACAAATCCATTCATGCCCTAGCCAGTTTTGGCTTACTGGATAGAGCTTTGGCCCACAAATTGAAGGGTCCCAGGTTCCATTCTGGTCATGAGCAAGTACCTTAGTTGCAGGCTAGATCCCTGGCCCTGGTCAGGGCATGTGTGAGAGGCAACCAATGTGTCTCTCTCACATCAATGTTTCTCTCTGTCTCTCCCACTCCCTTCCACTCTAAAAATCAATGGAAAAATATCCTTGGGTGAGGATTAACAACAACAAAATTCATTCATTGAAACCTGGATGACCCTTTTGTTGTCAATTACAATAATTGGTTTGCTTTCCTTTGGAAAAACACACACACTAAAAGTATAAATATAAAGCATTACTTTATTGAGGAGCTTTTAGGGGGAAAAAAGGAAAGCTCTCACAAACAGTCTTCAAGGAAATAGCTTGGTGCCTAATATAATTAAATGAAGACAATTTGGGGGAAATGAATGTAATAATAATAGTTTTTAAAAGAGTAGTTGACAAGCAATTTAATATGTAACAGAAAATGGTAATTTAGCAAACAATATTCTTGAGGAAGCAGGCAAAAGAAAGACAGGGCTAAATTCAGATACAAAAGAAGAGAAGCATGGGTGGCAAGCATGCTGTAGGAAAGCTAGTTTATGTGAATGTGACCCAGTTAAATTGTACAAGGTAGGCATGGTTTTAGTCAGCTTGATCTATCTTAGTAGAACAGATTTGATTTTAAAACCAAATATTTCCCAGAAGCAAAACTTACTTTAAAAAATAATGTTACTTGGCAAGTATCAAATACCAAGGCACTTTAGTCATTTCTGACATCACTGAGAGTAGAAGGAATTCTTCCTTGTAGAGTTTTTGGCGATATTAGCCAAAGAAACCACTCAAAGAGAATATACTGTCCTGGGCAGGGTGGTTCAGTGGTTGAGTGTCAATCTATGAACAAGAAGAACATGGTTCCATTCTTGGTCAGGTCACATGCCCAAGTTGTAGGCACGATCCTCAGTGTGGGGCATGCAGGAGGCAGCCCATCAATGATTCTCATCATTTGTACTTCTATCTCTCTTTCCCTCTCCCTTCCTGTCTGAAATCAATAAAAATATATGTTTTTTAAAAAGAATGTACTAAACCTGCTTCAATGTTAGTGATTAAGTAAAGGGCTGAGGAGGTTTGAGGGTGGGTGTAGCACTGAGGACTAAAAGCAAGAAAGGATTTGAGGGAAGTACACACTATAACCCAGTATGATTTAAGTTATAAAACTGTAATTATAGAATTGCAGTGTTGAATAAAATTAAACAAACCAAGTGTAATGCAAATTCCAAGGAAATATAAGCTCACTGGAGGCTATGAGACTTCAGAAAAAAACCTTGAAAAATGTTTGAAATTCATCGACTGAGGAGAAGGGTATGCCAGGTTTGGGGGAAGGTGAATAAAGGCATTAACATGGTATGTGTAAGTAGGTATAAAAGACCCCAACTGGAGGAAGCTGAGTTTCTGGGTGGGAGTAAAAACTGGATAGGCATGTTGGGAGACATCAAGGACTCTCTTTGGGGAGGTAGAGCCTTCTTCTATTTTTTTTAAAATATACTTTTGATTTCAAAGAGGAAAGGAGAGGGAGAGAGATAGAAACATCAATGATAAGAGAAAATAACTGATTAACTGCCTCCTGCACTACCCCTACTTGGGATCGAGCCCACAACCTGGGCATGAGCTTTTGACCGGAATCAAACCCGGGACCTTTCAGTCCGAAGGCTGATGCTCTATCCACTGAGCCAAACTAACTAGGGCAGAGCTTTTGTCTATTAAAGTGAAGTTAAAGTACCTAAACATGTTAACTCATTTCAATTCCATTTTATGCTAACTATTGTGTATGAAATAAAAACTTCTCTCCAAACAGAATCTAGAGAAGTTTCTATAATGACAGTTTTGTACAAGTTATTATTGGTTAAAATCATAAAATAATTAAATGCCAGCCAGCACTATTAATTTTCTACCCTTCAAGTAAATATATTTATTTCTAACAAAATAAAATTTCACCAAGTGTATATTGTGTTACAAAGAAAAATTAATATGCTTCCAAAACTTAAGAGAGAACCAGGAATAAAAACTTTCCATCCCATGATTCTGTGCAAGACATATTAGATGGAAGTGTTTGGAATGAATCCTAAACAATACCTTGGATTAGATGAGGGCTTGACTTTTGTTTTTGCTGTGAATGTTAATGCGAATTCTGTTAATGGACTTTGTATAATGTAGCACCTGAATTTCAAAGCAAGTAGAAATGGGAAAAGACAACCAATGTCAAGGCAAAAATTACCTTTTTATTTAACTTGGTCGTATAGTATAGATTATTGCTCCCAGGGATCACGGGCAGCTTGACCTCAAGAGGTAGATCCAGTAGTGCAGCAGCTCAACGCCAGGAAAGTGGGCTTTATGCACACCCTGTCAGGAGCAATAGATTTATTTTTCCTTTTAGGCCTTATTTCCTTAGTTCAGGCCTATCTACCCCTACTTTAACTAAAGGAAGCAGAGTCATACCGTCAGGGTTGAAGGGACCTGGCCTGCCAGATAGCCCTGAAGACCTCCTGAACCACAGTTACACCCATGGAACCTGTCTGGGGCTCTCCCTGTCCCACCCAATGGAATACAAGGACACCAGGCCTCCTGCCACTGACATCTCTGTACTGATGGCTGTCTTCCTGTCCTTGGGAAGGCTGCTGGTGGCCTTCTTGGTGGGAAAAATGCTGGCAGCTTTGGAATGGGTGCTAAGGTAACTCTCCATAGCAGGCCTGGGCCCCCACCCTCCTCATCCCTTGTCCAGACCACATCTGGAATGCCTAGTAACCCCTTGTTTCCAAGGTACCACTATTTTGGAGTTCCAGGTCAGAATGTGGGGACCCCAAAGGGCAGAGCTCCTCTCACTTGAGGCGTGAGCATCCAGAGCTGGGGAAATGCGTCCAGGAGGCCTAGTCAAAAAATAATTTCTCTCTGAAACCAACACAAAACTAAGTCAAACCAAACCCCAAATCACAACATATAATGCTTTCCTGGTGCAAAGCTGGCTAATTTCTTCTGGCCTCCAAGGAGCTATGGTTGCAGAAAAAGAAAATTCCAGGAGTGATTGTACCAACCATTCTAGGGCCAGAGGCCTGGCTTTCCACCTGTCCCCTCCTAGACACTGTGACCACACCTTTCCCAGGCTCCTGCAACCACTTCCCACTCCAGGTCTCAATGACATTACTTTTGACCACTGAATTGCACCCATTTAATCTAACTGCTACCTTTTATCCTTTCTGATCCTTTGATGTCCACTATCACCTCTCTTGCTATAAGTTCTCAACTTGTGAACCAAAAGTTTAAAAGCTAAAGGTTAAAATAAATTAACATTCAAAAGGCTCAACAACATATATTCATGTTATCAAATAAGAACAGGCAACACTTAAAGAGTTAACGAATGGAAGGGGGGAGAAAATGGCGGCTGAATAGGCAGCAGTGTCATGTACCAGGGTTGTGCAGGAGGCAGCCAATCAATGATTATCTCTCATTGTTGTTGCTTCTCCCTTTCTCTCCCTCTATGAAATCAATAACAATATATTTTTTAAAAATAAATAATATATTTTATCAATTGGTAAATTGAAAAGAAATTTAAACAAAAACAAAGGAGCTTTACAATAAATAGGTAGGTCACATGCCACGGGTCTTAATCCAGCATCTAGAAGAGTTCAGGAATCTGGAGAAGGTGCTGCGTGTAAATTATTAAAGAGTCCAGAGATGAAACATAATGTTGGAAGGCATTTTGGGGAGCCATAGAAGACTTAGATAAAGGAACTAAGTTCTCCTTGTCTCAGGACCCCTTGCAATTTACAAATTGTCCTGAGGTGCTAGGTAGATATACACATTAAAGGCCAGGTTTGGTTTACAGAATCAATTGTCAGATTGGAGGAAAACCTGCCTATGGCTGTTCAGGTGTTTGGCCAGCAGGAGGCAATAACATGTAGATTGAAATGCCCTCAGCTGTCTGGCAGCAAGCAATCATTTATGCATCCTTTTCAGTTTTGGGGAAATGCCCTTAGCCATTTCCAACAGGCAATAACATATGTGATTCAGCCCTTGCTGAGTCCCCAAGTTCCATCAACCTTTTGATGAAACTCTTGCATTTATGACATGCTGGAATTAGCTTCCAGCAGTCATAAAAGTAGAAGAGGAGATTAATTATTTCTCCCAAATAATTAAAAGAAATAGCAACAACTGTTGGAGAAGAGTAGAGGAAAAAAATGACATGTACAGTAATTGCAAAAAGTGTGAACATTTATGAAACTGTTAATCAAAATTTCTCCTTCTATAACAGTAGCAAATCTGGGAGAACAAAGGAAAGCTATTATCCCCTGGGAGGACTTTATAGCCAGTGTTTAACATGGTCTGGTGGAAACGCATTCCCATGCAATACCTGAGCCCTTCCCACATGCCACACGGGCTTTGAGGTGCTGGTGATGTTGCTTTGACCAAGGTAGACAAGGTGTCTATTCTCATGAAATTTATTTCTAGTAGAAGGCCAACACACAATATTGCCCATCACATTTCAAACTCATGGCTCAGGATGGCTATTGATTTTCAGATCTTTCGACCTCATTCCACACAGCAGGCCAAAATAAGGAAGATTTTTAAAAGACTATCCTCATAGCACAGTGCTTACATACTACTGGCTTAAAGACTAGTCACATGGCCATATGTAGCTATAAGAGAGGCTCAAAAAATGTAATCTTATTGCTGAATAACTAACACAGAAGGGAGAACTGGGTATTGGAAAGTAACTAGCACTCTATGCCACAATCTGTAGGGAAAGATTAGAACATTTTCAACTTCAGGAATTTTCATCACAAAATTTCATAGCCCTTTTGCATATATGAAAAATTTTTACAAGCAGTTCTGTAGTAATCTTTTCTGAAGCAACCAGGTCAGAAACACTGGACAGAGGCTTACGCTATAGAATGAAACTAGGTCAGATAGAAGAAACACTCTCTGGCAGGCAAGTGATCAGGATTACACAGTGTATGGACACTGTGACTAATAGGGTTCCAGCTTGGGTATTATAAATAGTGGTTCTTATAGAACAGGATTTTGTGTGTAAGTAATATGTACACTTTTCCTAGGCTGAGTTCATCATTATCATCATATTCTCAAAGGCATATGTAAACAAAAATGCTAAGAACTGCTATACCTGATTTGATGTGGAACAGCTCCCATTTCTAACTTCAGGACATTATAATTGGGTTTTTTAGGAAGTGGGTATTCCATGGTGTTGATATTCACATTTTAGTAAACGGTCCAGTGCCTCTGACATCTGTCTCTTTCCACACGTTCTGAATTCTCCAGTCACCTCACATTTCTCACAGCATTAGGTTTCTTTCTGCCAAGGAAGTCAATTGAGATGAGACTGTTAATTGGTTTGATATGATGCTCTGAAAAAATAATAAGGGTGTTAGTTTGCCATACCATCAGGGTATTAATGCTTATTGGACAGGTCAGTGTCAGACCAAAACGTCCACTGTGATTACAGTCCCAAACCACAGGGCATTTTTTGAGACAAGTTCTAAGAAGGGAGTAGGGGTTTCTTTTCTTTGTTTTTGCATTTTTATTTTTTTTTTAGGTTTTCAATAAGTTTATTAAGTAAATGGCAGTAGGAAAAATGCCCTTTTTCTCTCTGGTGAGTTCAGTGATGGGTGTGGCCATCACATATTTAATGGTGTCTAGCTGGCTAGCTGGCTTTAATATATCCCTTTAGAAATAAATAACCTGCCCCCACTCAACACTGGGGCTTCAGAGTTGAGTGTCCATCTTGCTCTAGCTTCATTTCCTGAGCTTACAACACAAACTGGCACATCGTGCTCAGTAAATGACCAACTAAGTTAATTATTTTTATGTTCAGAAAAACCCAGCTATAAGAGAGACATTAACCACCTTTTTAAAAAACTGTATATTTTTTTATTGATTTCTGAGAGAAAAGGAGAGGGAGAGAGAGATAGAAACATCAATGATGAGAGAGAATCATTGATCGGCTGCTTTCTATACGCCCCCTATTGTGGAATTGAACCTGGGACTCTTCAGTCTGCAGGTGAATGCTCTATCCACTAAGCCAAACCAGTTAGGGCAACTACCTTTTGAATCTATACAGAATAAGGCAAATAACCAGGCCAAATTGAAACAAGATTTAACATAGTAAATAAATTGGTCTTAATTTTGCTCTTTAATAAAAATGAGGGTGATTTTAGGGGTGAAAGTTATGTTTCAATGGACTATAACACACAGTTGTGAGCATTAGACTGCAATTAATTGTTTCAAAGTTGTTGTTTTTTACCTAGGAATTGAACTAAATCCTGAATTTATCTAGTTTTCTTAACTATTTAGCTACAATTCCCCAACAAATGTTTCATTTTCTCCCATCCTTTGACTTGGATCAGTGAGTACTAAAACGCTTTTCTTTCCACTGGACCATTTGTCATAATTATTGTTATCCTAGCTCTTGCCCCAATAATATTAAGATTTTTAACATAGTTTGTCTCCATCAGATGACAAGACCTATGTGCACTCAGGGAACCACCTCTAGACTAGCGCACAACCTCCTTCCGTGCCCAGGCTTCATCGTCCCTGGGACAGAAAGCAAGGCTCTCTTGGCTCTGAAGAAAAACGTTGCCCCCCTTCAGTAGGAAGCAGCTACAGAAGAGACCATGCGCCCCTTTTCTCTGACAGATTTCAGAGCCAAGATCCTTGTGGGGGAAGGGGATGTTGTAGGCAGTTAGACACGAGGAGAGCAAGGACGATGGGCCAGGTACAGAAGGTCACCAGGATGGAAAGCCCCAGGTGCCTAGCAATGGACACTCAATTGTAAGGTGGGGCCTTGCCCCCAGGGTAACGTTTCCTCCCCTAGCATAGTGCTGGCCACGAGGTTTGGACCCCCTGACCTTTCCTCCCTAGAGATGACATCTAGGCCTCAGTTGTATTTCAGCTCCAGGCCCAGCAAAAACAGCTGCAGCTGATGTCAGGACCCCCTGCCTTGGTGCCAGCCAATCAATCAGTGGAGACCACAACCCTGAAAGGACACACTGGAAAGCTACTGAGTATTCTATTGAGATCTTCTGGGACCTCCTCTAAAATCTCCACCCTTAAAACCTTAAGATGGAGGACCTAGTGCCTCCCCTTCCCCTCCTCCCTCTCAGGCACTTTACCATTAGCTTCCTCCCTCCCAAGCTCCAAGGGCCCTTCCTTTACCTCCATAACTTGTTTCCTAAACACATTTCTCCAGGAATAACTTTTCCAACCTCTGTAATTTATGCAATAAATGTTCTTTTCAAAAAAATAAAATAAAATAATCATCTTCATAAAACATCCAAAAAAAATTAGTCATTAAAATACAGTAAGAGTTCAACATGACCAAAAACAATTAAATATAGAAAAATTAGCTGATTAATTTACAGCTATATATATATATATGTATGGGCATATATATCAATAGGATTCCCCTATACTGGGTGGGGGAAAATATAAAAAAGTTCATTCACAGTAGAAACGAAAACTGAGATATTTTAGATTTAATCTAAGGCACAAGACTAGGGAGAAAAATTTTAGACTCTATTTGAAAAATGTGAATATCTTTGATACGTGATTTCAACCATAGATATCAGTAGAGGAGGTTTTTATTATGATGTTGTTTTTGGTTAATCCTCACCCAAGGATATTTTTTTCCATTTTTTTTTAGAGAGAATGGAAGGTAAGGGGAGAGACACAGAGAGAGAAACATCTATGTGAGAAAGACAAATTGATTGGTTGCCTCCCCCATGAACCCCAACCAGGGCCAGGGATTGAGCCTGCAACTGAGGTTCATGACCTTGACCAGAATTGAGCCCAGAACAACGCTCTATCTACTGAGCAAATTTGGCTAGGGCACAAGAGGAGTTTTTAAAAATGCAATTGCTAGATTCTACTCCCCAGAATGATTATTCAGTTAACCTAGAGTACATGGGGAAAATGATTTTTAAAAGCTACCTAGTTAGCCACACCCGCCCCCCCCCCCCAGTGTGGTTCAGTGGTTGAGCATCCACCTATGAATTAGAAAGTCATGGTTTGATTCCAGGTCAGGGCACTGTCCAGGTTGTGGGCTCAATCCCCAGTCCAGTGCGTGCAGGAAGCAGCCAATCAATGAGTCCCTCTCGTCACTGATGTTTCTCTCTCTGTGTCTCTCTCTCTCTCTCTCTCTCTCTCTCTCTCTCTCTTTCTCTCTCTCTCTTTCCTTCTTTCTCCCATTCACTCTCTAAAAATCAATGGGAAAAAATATCCTCAGGTGAAGATTAACGCCCACCCCACCCCACCCCCACCCCCGCAAACAAAACACACCAAAAAGAAAGATACAATAAAATGACAGGCTTTTCATGCACCAATAATGATAGTGGACCATGAACTTGTTACCAAACCCAAGGCGTTTGCCAGTTGGGGTGCTCTAGCTTGGGCTGCTCTATTTAAGAACAAGATGTGGCTGCATGCCCTAAAGCAGTTTTCTTTTTCTTGAAGCAAGTAAAGGAGACAGGGCATTCATATTCAAAGTTCTGTCTCTCAGAAGGGAGGCTGAGCCTTGCTTCACTGCACTATTTAGTCCATTACATTGAAGTTGGCTGCATTTATGGGTTGCGTTCCTGTCAAGCTTATCCTGTTTTTTGCTGGTCTGCAAAATACTGTGCTACATTTGAACATTTAGCAAGAACAGCAGTCAGAATAGCATTTGAGACCCATGTCCTATCTAACAAACAGTGTCCACTCAAGTCTGCACACCTGATTTGAGGGAGCACAGGAGGCTGTTCCCCACCTCATACATTCCTTCACTGAAGCAGTAAGTGTTAAGTCTCTCTACACCAGGTACTGTGTTGGGAGCACAGTAGCCAAGATCAGATTCTTGCCCATAGAGTTGACATTCTAGCTGAGGAAACAGTAAAAGGTAAGCAAATAAAGCTAAGATAAGAGTGTGATAGATTCTACAACAGATATAAAATGAGTGAATGTGACAGGGAGTAATGGGAAGGGGGTGCAGCTTTTCAGAGGACTACCAACAAGAGGTGGGCTCTCAGGAAGAAAGAAAATCAACCAGGCATTGCCCTGGCCAGGAAGCTCAGTTGGTTGGAGAATCGTCCTAATAGGCCAAGATTATGGGGTTAGATCTCCAGTCAGGACACATGCAAGAAACAATCAATAAATGCATAAATAAGTGGAACACCAAATCAATGTTTCTCTCTCTCTCTCTCTCTCTCTCTCTCTCTCTCTCTCTCTCTTAAATTTAATAATTATTTAAAAAGTAAAAGAAAGAAAGGATATCAACCAACCACACATTCAGAATGCTGAGCAAAGCTGTCTCCAAGAACTGCATTCAAGGTCATCAAATACATGGTCACCATAGACCAGGTGCTACTGAGTTCTGCAGATCCCTTTAGCTATTTCCTTTAAACTCCCAGGAACAACATTTAAAACTTCTGTGATAACCCTGATCTGTTTAGGTCTGTGGTTAGAGCATTGTCCAGAGGATGGAGGGGTTGTAGGTTCAATCTCCAGTCAAGGGCACGTACCTCAGTTGCAGGATCCCCTGCCTCAGTGGGACCATGTATGGGAGGCAGGCAACCAATGGATTAGTCTCTCTCACCTCTCTCTCCTCCCATCTTCCTTCCACTCACTCAAAAAAATCAATGGAAAAATATACTCAGGTGAGGATTTTAAAAATGTTAAAAAATTAATTTAAAAATAAAACTCCTATTATATAAAATGTGGACTATACTGAATACTGCACTTTTAAAAAATATATTTTTTATTGATTTCAGAGAGGAAGGGAAAGGGAGAGATAGAAACATCTATATATATATAAAACTCTAACATGCAAAGAGATCAAACAGAACAACTGAATAACCAGTCGCTATGACGTGTGCTGACAACCAGGGTGCGTGCACGGAGCATGGCAGGCATTGGCGGCAGGTGTCGGCAGAGCGTGGAACATGGCGGGCATCGTCCACGGGAGCCCCACTTGCACCCACTGCCAGTGCTGGAGCAGCTGCTCACATCTGCTGCCAGCACTGGCCCCACTTGCACCCACAGCCAGTCCCAATCGCACAGGCCTGGATCATCCCTGAGGACTTCTTTACATCCCCCCTGCTCCTGAGGGGCAATCGGGGCAGCAGCCACTGCTCGCACCTGTTGCAGGCACTAGCCCCAGTCGCTCTGGGCCATCAGCCTCAGCGGGTGCTCTGCATCTGCAGTTGGAGCAGGGCCGGTGCTATCAGGGTGTGGGAGCAGAGGCGGGGGCAGAGGCAGAGGCAGGAGCAGGGCTGCAGGAAGAAAGGGGATGGGTTGGGGGGGTAGCAGCCTGGACCTGACCCCATGCCCACCACAGCCTTGCAGCCCACAGTTCCTTTCAAGGTGCACGGATATGTGCACTGGGTCCCTAGTCAATGATAACAGAGAATCATTGATCTGTTACTTCCTGCAGGCCCCATACTTGGGATTGAGCTAGAAATCCAGGCATGTGGCTGACTGGGAATTGAACCTGGTTCTTAGGTAGACACTCAACCACTAAGTCAGACCAGTCAACATCAAGGCTACGTTCTTGCATCCACCTCCTCTTTTCTGTTTTCACAACTCAGGGATAATTCTCACCAAAGAGTCTCTAGTTAACAGAAACTTCCCTTCCCACTCACCTTCAAACAAGTCTCTTTTGAACTCTTCACAATTTTTGCTCTAAGCCTATTTTACAGGCTTGGGAAAATACTGATAAGACATTTCCCTAAGACATCTGCTGGACTGTCTCCTGGAAAGGAAGCAAACTGTAACTTTTCAAGACAGCCCTTGGTGTCTATCTGCTCAACTTCAGACCCAAATCCTCCTCCCTGCCCTGTTACCTAGCAACAGAAGCCATTTCTCTTTAAAGGTGGAAGCAGCTTTTTCCCCCCTGCCTTGTATTGACTGGCAGTACAATGGTAAGTAAAATGAACTTCTCTACATCTCTTCTTTTAGTTGTGAATTATTTCATAGTCCCCCTCACTGACCAAACCCTAACAATAAACATATACTAGTATAGGCACTGTCTTTCAAAGACAATATTTTGTCATGAGTAAAGCTAACCAGATGCTTTTACCACATATACTACAGCAAAAACTGCTAAAGTTGTCCCTGACCCTAACCTACATCAGTCCTTTACAGCATCCTATATCTCCTGCTCTTTTCAAAGCAATATTTAGACCAATAGCCTTCTTTTCTCCCCCAACACGAGTTCTCAGGCTGGAGCAGTAGAGGGCTATGCATATTCAAGTTTGCCTATTTCTAGTGGGGCCTTTTCTAGGGGGTGGAAGACCAGAGTATCAGTAGTATGTTCACACACCCACCAGACTAGAGCCTACCATGTGCCTAATAGTGTTTTAAGCTATTCACTTGCATATTCAACTCATTTTACAAAGTTCAATATTCCACTTAATTATTTAAATTAAAAACAAACTTGAAGATTAAATAGGTAACTAGCCCAAGTCTGGAACCCAGGACAGCTATAAGCCTTAGTGAGAATGCTTACTCACTCGATTAAAGTTGTCAAGGGTACAGAGAGCACTGGGAAGCCCACACTCAGGCAAGTCTTTAATCTGCTTGGCTACTTATAACCACCCACCTTCCTATGCTCACACTCACCCAAGGGCTGGCAGCACTGGTGGGAGCTACTTTTCTAGAAGGAATGTCACTTGTGTAGATTCCTCCTCCCAATCACATTCAAATTCCCAGAGGATCACAGTTGTTTCCAAGAAAGGGTTTAGCAAAGCTCCTCTCCCCACATAGAGGTCAGTGGAACTGAAATAAACAACACCATCCACCTAAAGACCTTCCCATTTACATTCTTACCCCGCCTTTTAAAGGTTCAGTGCTTTCTACAAAACATCTCACAAATTGAAATCATCCTAACTAGTCCTTATTCTCCACTAACACTGCAACTCCTACACCTAAAACAGGTCATGCTTTTTATCCAAGCAACAGCTATGTTTTCTCATCTCCCTTCTCCAACAACCTCACCAAGCTGTCCTGGACAAGCAAGCTTGAGGAACAGCTCCTACCATCAGCAGGGTTCATAAGTGAGGCAGGGTGATAATCATGCTCTCCTAAGAGATTAGGAAGATATAAATGAGCATTCAAGAAAAACACACACAAAACATTTACCTGTCTGATAAGAACCAATAAATCCACATTCTGGTCTGGGTTCCTGACACAAGGAGAACCAGAGAGCTTTTCAGTAGAAGTTATTTTTAAAATTACTAACCATTTCCTTCACTTTAAATTAAGCTGTTGTTTCCTTCTATCCAAATAATCTTGTTGAATAAAACAGACTCATAATATTATTTTTAATATTATGCCATTGTGGTCTGAGAAGATGCTTAGTATGATTTCAATCTTATTGAATTTGGGGAGACTTTGCTTGTGACCCAATACGTGGTCTATTTTTGAAAATGTCCCATGTGCACTTGAGAAGAAGGTATATTCCATGCTTTGGGGTGAAATGTTCTGAAGATGTCAATTAAGTCCATCTGATCTAGTGAGTCATTTAGGATTGCTGTTTCTTTGCTAATTTTTTGTCTAGAGGATTTATCCAGTGATGTCAGTGGTGTATTAAAGTCCCCTGCTATTACTGTATTGTTGTCGATCTCTCCCTTGATATCTTCCAGGAGGTTTTTTTTTTTATGTATTTGGGTGTTCCTGCATTGGGTGCATATATGTTTATCAGGGTTAAATCCTCTTGTTGTATCGATCCCTTTAGTATAATGAAGTGGCCTTCCTTATCTCTTGTTATGGCCTTCACTTTGAGGTCTATTTTGCCTGATATAAGTATTGCTACCCAGCTTTTTTTTTCATTTCCATTTGCCTAAAAGATATTTTTCCATCCCTTCACTTTCAGTCTGTGTGAGTCCCTTATTCTGAGGTGGGTCTCTTGGGTCATGTTTTTTAATCCATTCAGCCACTCAATGTCTTTTGATTGGAGCATTTAGTCCATTTACGTTTAAAGTTATTATTGAAAGGTACTTGTTTGTAGCCATTTCTATTTTTTTTAAATGTTTTCTTTCTTAGCTTTTTATTTCTTCTTTTTACACCAGTCCCTTTAGCATTTCTTGCATTGCTGGTGTGGTGGTGATAAACTCCCTTAGCCTTTTTTTTCTGTGAAGCTTCCTATTTCCCCTTCAATTTTGAATGATAGCCTTGTTGGATAGAGTATTCTTGGATTCAGTCCCTTGCTTTGCATCACTTTGTAAATTTCCGTCCATTCTTTTCTGACCTGATGTGTTTCTGTTGAGAAATCACTTGATAGTCTAATGGGAGATCCCTTGTATGTAACTTCCTGTCTCTCTCTTGCAGCTTTTAAGATTCTCTCTTTGTCCTGAACATTTGCCATGGTAATTATGATGTGTCTTGGTGTGGGTCTTTTCGGGTTCACCTTGTTTGGGACTCTCTGGGCTTGTGTGACTTTTTTCTTCCCCACCTCAGGGAAGTTTTCTGACATTATTTCTTCAAATAGGTTTTCTAACCCTTGTTCCTCTTCCTGTTTTTCTGGCACCCCTATTATTCATATGTTGCTTCGTTTCACGTTGTCCCAAAGCTCCCTTAGGCTCTCCTCCTGTCTTCTAATTTTTTTCTCCAATTGCAGTTCAGTTTGGGTGTGTTTTGCTTCCCTGTCTTCTAATTTGCTAATTCTGTCCTCAGCTTCTCCTAGTCTACTGTTGAAACTTTCCATGGTGTTTTTTATTGCAGCTATATCACTCTTCATTTCTTCTTGATTCTTACATAAGTTATTGATTTTTTTCACCCATCTCTTCTTGATTCTTGCATGAGTTGTTGATTTTTTCATCCCATTCTTCTTGATTCTTGCATAAATTTTTGATTTTTCCTCCTTCCGGTTTATGCACTGTAGGACCCTTAATCTGAATTCTTTTTCTGACATGTTGCATCCCTCTGTTTCACTTAGATGCTTTTCTGGCGAGTCCTCCTTTTCTTTCCTTTGGGGGTTTCTTTGTCTACCCATGTTTGATCTCACCGACAGATCTAGATGTTGAGTTGTTCAGGGGTGCTCCTTGGGTGGCAGTGGCTCCTTGGGCTGTGGTTGCTCCTCAGGCGGTTGTGGTAGCAGCTGCTCCTCAGTTGGCAGCAGCTCCTCTGGTGGGTGCTGTTCACAGTTGTGGTGGCTCCTCTGGCTGGTCGGGGGAGGCTTTTCATACAGCTGCTGTTCCTCAGACAGAAGATGTGCTGATCAAGAGGCTGCTGTTCCTTGGATGGGGGGCGGGCTATACACGCAGCTGCTACTCTTTGAACTGGAGCGGACTGTTCATGTGGCTGCTGTTCCTTGAATAGGGGCTGGCTGCATGCTGCTGTTGTTCCTCTGATGTGGTGGGCTGCTTGTGGGGCTACTGCTTCTTGGACTTGGACAGGTTGATTGCAAGTCTGCTGCTCCTCAGATGGGGGTGGGCTGCTTGCATGGCTGCTGCTCTTTGGACGGGAGTGAGCTGCACGCATGGCTGCTCCTCCTTGGACAGGGACGGGCCACTCACCCAGCTGCTGCTCGTCGGACAGGTGCAGGCTGTGTGTGGCTCTGCTCCTTGGACCAGTGCGTGCTGCACAGGGCTTCCGCTCCTTGGATGTGGGCGGTCTGCCCGTGTGGCTGCTGCTCCTCAGACCGGGGTGGGCTGCTGCTGCTCCTCGAATGGGGACAGGCTGCTCGCAGAACTGCTGCTCCTCGGATGGGGGCAGGCTGCGCAGGGCTTCCGCTCTTCAGACATAGGCAGACTGCTTGTGAGGCTGCTGCTCCTTGAGCGGGTCGGACTGCTCGCATGGTTGCTGCTCCTCGAACTGGGGAGCGTCCGCTCACACAGCAGCTCTTCCTTGGACAAGGGCAGGCCACATGAGGCTTCTTCTCTTAGGCCTGGGGCAGGCTGCTCCAGTGCTGATGCTCCTTGGACAGGATCGTGCTACTCATGTGTCTGCTGCTCACATGGTTGTAGTGCCCTGGACTAAAGCGTTGGGCTGGTCAGAGGGGAGCGTGCTTCAGAACTCATAGGAACCTGAAATGTCCCATGTGCACTTGAGATGAATATATATTCTGTAGCTTTGGGGTGAAATGTTCTGAAGATGTAAATTAAGTCCATCTGATCTAGTGAGTCATTTAGAATTGCTGTTTCTTTGCTGATTTTTTTGTCTAGAGGGCTTATCTAGTGATGTCAGTGGGTACTAAAGTCCACTACTATGGTCCTATTGCTTTGATCTCTCCCTTGATAACTTCCAGAAGTTTTTTTTTTATGTATTTGGGTGCTCCTGCATTGGGTGCATATATGTTTACCAGAGTTATATCCTCTTGTTGTATTGATCCCTTTAGTATTATGAAGTGGCCTTCCTTATCTCTTATTATAGCCTTTACTTTGAGGTCTATTTTGTTAGATGTAAGTATTGCTACCCTAGCTTCTTTTTTTTTCATTTCTATTTGCCTGAAAGATATTTTACCATCCCTTCACTTGTTCTGAGGTGGGTCTCTTGTTGACAACCTATATATGGGTCATGTTTTCTTATATATTCAGCCACTCGATGTCTTTTGATTGGAGCATTTAGGCCATTTATGTTTAAAGTTACTATTGATAGGTACTTGTTCATAGCCATTTTTATTTTTTTGTGCCTTTTTTTTTTCTTCTATTTACAACAGTCCCTTTAGCGTTTTTTGCATTGCTGGCTTGGTAGTGATAAACTCCCTTAGCTTTTTGTCTGTGAAGTTCCTAATTTTCCCTTCAATTTTAAATGATAGACTTGCTGGATAGAGTATTCTTGGGTTCAGTCCCTTGCTTTGCATCACTTTGTATATTTCATTCCATTCCTTTCTGGCCTGTTGTGTTTCTGTTGAGAAATCATTCGATAATCTAATGGAAGATCCCTTGTAGGTAAAAGTCTGTCTCGCTGAGATTTTTGTTGTGAACTTTTGCCATTGTAATGATGATGTGTCTTGGTGTGTGTCTTTTGGTATTCATCTTGTTGGGACTCTGTACTAGTGTGACTTTTTTCTTTCCCAAATTGGGTAAGTTTCCTGATATTTTTTCAAATAGGTTTTCTAATCCTTGCTCCTCTTCTTGTCTTTCTGGCACCACTATTATACAAATGTTGCTGTGTTACATGTTGTACAAAAGCTCTGTCAGGCTCTCCTCCTATTTTCTGAATTTTTCTCCAATTGAAATTCAGATTGGGTGTGTTTTGTTTCTCTGTCTTCTAATTCACTAATTTGGTCTTCTGCTTCTCCTAGTCTACTGTTGAAAGCTTACATAGTGTTTTTTATTGTAGCTATATCACTCTTTATTTCCTCCTGATTCTTATATACATTGTTGATTTTCTCATCCATCCACTTTATGAACTGTATGACCCGTATTCTGAATTCTTTTTCTGTCATTTTGCATGCTTCCATTTCATTTAGTTCCTTTTCTGGAGGTTCCTCATTTACTTTCCTTAGGGGGTTGTTTTTCTGTTTCCCCATTGCTGCTCTCACCAAACAATCTAGGTGTGGAGTCGTGTGGGGCCTGTGGCTGCAGCGGCGGGCTTGGTGATGGGTTATGTGATCGTGGGTGGTGGCTGCTGCTCCTCTGGTGGTCATGGGTGGTGTCTGCTCCTCACATGGCTGCAGAACTGCTGCTTCTCATGTGGTATGGGGTGGCTGTTCCTTGCGCCCTGTTACTGAGGGGGCAATTGTGGGGTGGCTGCTCCTGGTGCTGTTGTGGATAGTGGTTGCTCCTCTGGTGGTCACAGGCAGCGGCTGGTCCTGCAGCTGCTGGAATAGTTGTGGTGCCTGGGGCTGATGCTTAAGGCTCGGCTATTTGTACACATGGTCACTGGGCCTGGGGCTGCTGTGTAAGGCTTGGCTGTTCGCATGCCTGTGTGCAGTCATGGTGCTCATGGCTAAGGCGTCTTACTGGGGGGAGAGGAGTGTTTTCACAGGAGCTCTAAGTTGTAGAGGCTGGAGTCCTGGTGTTTGTGGGTCGGCAACTGAGGCAGCATGTCCCTGGCTGGAGTAGCTGTAGGATTCTGGATGGTGTCTGAGAGCACCGTGGGTGGAGGTGAGGCTGGGCTCCCAGTCACAGCCGCTCTCCCTTTGAAGATGGCATGGTCTCTGTGGGAGAGCCAGAACTCCAGGAGAGATTACAGCAGTAGCTGAGGCTGCCCAGCTATGTGAGCCCAGTCTGCCAGTTCCTGAAGGTCCTGCAAGATCTAGCTGTTCCTCACTTAGACACACACACACACACCACACATCCACACACTTCCCTTTCGTTCCCTCACTCACTCACACTCTCTCCCTCACATCTATCCTTACAGCCACCACTTTGGAATCTCCACATATATCCTTTCTGATTGGTGTTTCTGATTTCTTTGAATATATTCATAGAATTGGGATCATTGGGTCAAATGGGAGCTCCATTTTTAATATTTTGAGGAAACTCCATACTGTTTTTTACAGTGGTTTCATCAGTCTATATTTCCACCAACAGTGTCCAAGGGTTCCTTTTTCTCCACATCCTTGCCAGCACTAGTCATTTATTGATTTGTTGATGATAGCCATTCTGGTAGCTGTGAGGAGATACTTCATTGTCATTTTGATTTGCATCTCTCACATGATTAAAACTATTTTTTAAATTTCATATTTGATTATTATTAACATATGGGAATAAAATTGATTTTTTTGTATTTTGATCTTATATCCTATAATTTTGTTGAACTCTTATTACTTGTAGTACGTGTGTGTGTGTGTGTGTGTGTGTGTGTGTGTTCCACAGGATTTTCTACATACAAGATCATGTCATATGTTGGATTTAACATTTTGGTAGCCTTTAGTAAATGTGCCTTATGTTAGGTTATTCATGGCTGTAAGCAAATAAAATAGTTCAAAGTACAACTTTATACTTTGATTGGAAAGAAATTATATGAGGTGAAAAAACCTTTATATTTACTTGAATCAGTAAATCAGAATATTTTACTTTGATCTAATGAATAACAGATTCTACATTTTGCTAGTTGTCACTGCATTTAGTAGTTAGTGTTTACCCTTAGTCATACATACTATATAATGATGTCAGAGAAGGAGTCATGAACTATTTATTTAGAGGAACTTAAGTTTGAAGCTGGTTTTCCTATGAACTAGCATAACATCCATAGTTCTACCTTCATTCATTTTTCTGTCTTTTCTAAACACTGACTGTCCACACTGACCAAAGCTTTTGTAAAAAAACACAGTAAGTGGCTAGCAACAATATGCATAAGTATAGTAATTAAAAAAATAAAATTGTCAATATAAATACTTGATACCATTTCAATTGTTTTTCACAAAAAGATGAAAGAAATAATAAAAATTACTCATTATTGCTTTGCTTAATGGATGATCATTAATAACAACTGTTTAAAATAAAAAATGTTTCTTATTCAGGAATGAATGTTCTGAAAGCATTCTGGCCAAAAGAATTAGAATGAAAGGGGAACATAGGAATAAATTTTGTGATGTTGGGTTAGGCAAAATATTCTAGGTTTGGCTCCAACTGCACAAGCAAAAGAAATAAAAAATATGTAAATTAAATATTAAAAGTGTTTGCTGCAAATGATACCATTAAGAAAGTGATAAGACAACCCACACATTGCTGGTGGAAATCCAAAATGGTATTAGTATAAGCCCTGGGGTTGGGGGTGGGTATGGTTTTAGGTAATAGCTATTTGATTTACATATGGAATTACACTTTGACCTAGAGATTACACTTCTAGAAATGTATTACAAAGAATCAGTGATGGAAAGAATAATACATATTCACAGGGTCTTTCTGGTCCCTCTTATTTTTAACAGGCAAGGACTGACTGGAATAACCCCAGGGGCCTTGGGGAGGAAAGTCTCCTGAGAGAATGTGGGAGATTTGAAAATGCAGAAGTAAAAATCAGTTACGATTGGTAAACAGTGTTGCAGTAACCTCCTCCTCTTCCCCTATACAAGTATTTCTATGTGGAGAGGAAGTGGAGACATAAAGATATAAATTAGGCATATATAAGTTAAATAATTATATAGTTCAGTCATTTATTTAATGAGAAATTATTAAGCACCCACTCTTCTAAGAGCAATGAAAATAAATAGTGAAGAAAATGATTACTTTTCTCACGGATGGTACATTCTAGTTGGGAGAAAGTAGACAATAAACAGAGACTTAACAGGTCAAGTGTGAACAAAAACGTGACCACATACTAAACCTGACAAGCTCAGGGGAGGTGCCTGGCAGCCCTTACACTCAGAGACCTAAAGTCCCCACACAGTGTTATCAGTGGAAGTGGGCATCCCCTTCCCAACTTGGTGCTTGGAGTCGGGTCCTTACAATATCTGGAGAAAAAGAAATGTCTGAGACTCACACTGGAGGAGGAGTGGTTGACATCCCTGCGTTTGCCAAGTCCCGTGTCCCTTAATCCAGGCCTGGAAAATGTGCAGCTGGGGACTCAGCAGAGCTTGAAGCAGAGCCAGTGTCCAGAGTTTCCTTCCCCTGGAGGAGCTGGGTCCTGCATGACATCAGCTTAGTTGCAGTCCATTAGTCCATTGTGTGTGGGGTCCACACGGCCTTGGGCTCTGTGGGCAAAAGCAGGAGCAGGAGAGTCCGCAGGCCAGGATTGTGGGCCTAGCAAGAAAGAGAACTCCTTTGTTTAGGAGGTAAGTGTCTTACATCTTCTCACACTTGCAGTGGCCACACCTATTGTAACCAATGACCTGTTCCCAGGTGTTACTGACAGTCAAGTAAGTACCTTCCCTATTTCACGGAGACTTGACTGGGCATGCATCTACTCTTCCCCTGTCCAGTCCCTTCCCCCTGCCCTCTGGGGCGAAATCCCGGGGGAGTGTTACATTGCCATTTTCTGGCAAAGCTGCACAAAAGACATGCCTATGAAATTTGGCCTTCCCTTTGCTCCTCTCCCCTTGTTTGGAACTGGGTTTATTACAGCGGTATCACGGATGCAAAAAGAAGCAGACCATTTGATGGATGAGAACAGAAAACCCCAAAACTAAAATCATAACTTGAGAATTGAATGCACAGTAAAGTGACATTTTAAACTAGGCGAGAAAAGGTGGTTTGTGACAGGTGAATTGCCCTTTTTTAACAAGAAGTTCTCAAAAGTTAATACCATGCTACGAAATGAATCTTCGATTGGTTAAATATTTATTTGGGGGAAAGGAAATGTAAGTGTAAGAGGTGGGCCACAGGGGGGATTAAGAGGCACGTGGAAAGAGGTTTTATTTCATCTGGAGAACAGGCACTGGTTTCCCACAAATTTGCACTTACAGACACATATCGCCACAATCTCTGAAGCCATGAAAACGTCCATCTGTTCTTGCATCAGGTACATTCCCTGGAGCTTGGCCGGGGCACCAAGGGATGAGGAAGAGAAATAAACTGAGTCACAAGGAGATTTGGAGAAGTTTTTAAGGGGAGTTTTCTGGGGCCCCAGACCTTGAGCATCCTGAAGTTCCACACCACCCTAGCCCTGGTCTTAGGCAAAGACTGCCTTTTCACTGTGGTGAGTAACCTTTGCAAGTGCCTGGAAACACTTGGCCAACTCCCAGGGAGTTTGAACAGGACCCACACCTGCCCACAGGCAGTTGCTGAGATTTGAGAGGCTTGGGCCTTGCACATGGGCTCTGGCTGCCCTTGACCACAAGGCTCTGTGCACATGGGCAGTTATGTCAGAGGCTGTTGCTTGGTTACAATGATTCTGAGCTGGGAGATGCCCAACTGCCCCAACTGCCCAACTGCCCTGCTGGAATGCTGTGGTGGGAGGTGGTTGGCTAGAGAGCTAGTTTTGGGCTCAGGAGGCTCTAGAAGTGAAGGGAAGGTGAGGCTTCTCTGAAGCCTGGACTCTCCTCCTTGAAGAATATTTTTTTTTCTGGAAGAGTCTCAGCGTGGGACCATGGACTCCCCTACCAGTTCGGCCATGGACTCCCCTACACGCGTGGCCAAGGTCTCCCTTACCAGCCCAGCCATGGACTCCCCTACATGCGGGGCCATGGTCTCCCCTACCAGTTCGGCCATGGACTCCCCTACACGCGTGGCCAAGGCCTTCCTTACCAGCCCAGCCATGGACTCCCCTACATGCGGGGCCGTGGTCTCCCCTACCAGTTCGGCCATGGACTCCCTTACACGCGGGGCCATGGTCTCCCCTACCAGCGGGGCCATGGACTCCCCTACCAGCGGGGCCATGGTCTCCCCTACCAGTTCGGCCATGGACTCCCCTACACACGGGGCCATGGTCTCCCCTACCAGTTCGGCCATGGACTCCTCTACACACGGGGCAATGGTCTCCCCTACCAGCCTGGCCATGGACTCCCCTACTAGCCCGACCATTGACTCCCCTTCCAGCCCAGGGAGCAGTTGCATGGGAGCCAGAAGGCCCAACTTTGGAGAAAAAGAAATGAATGTGATCCACAGAGCAGCCAGCAAGGACAGCCTGTGGAAAATGATGCTAATCTTCTTTTTCAACTTCAGTGATGTGAATGAAAGAGATGAGAAGGGAAGGTAATAGGGACTGGGAGGCTGGCGGCCCAGGATCCACTGGGAGGAGGAGGTGGGTCTGGGAGAGGCGCCCCCTCCAGGTCTCGGCAGGTGGAACACAGCCTTCTGTCAGCCAGGGCTCTGGGCTGACTTCCCTCCCGGGTTTCCGCAGCACCTCCCTGCTGGACACCTGACCTGGGTTCTAGCACCCAAACTAATGTTACGAGCAGCAAAAACAAAAACATAAAGTCCCACTCATTATTTTCTTACAGAACACTTTACTGACGTCTTTTAAGTGATTTAACTACATATCAATAATTGAAATGAAAATAAATATATATAGCATTTTATATTTGATGTACATATTTTTATACCATAATGTTACATACTGTAGAAAATTGCATAATGGGAGAAATAATTCCTATCAGAGATCAATTTCTGGGCTAAAATTTCTTTGGATAAAATCCAATAACCTCTTATATCAGTGTGCACCTATGTTCTTTATTAAAAACTACTTTTATTGATTTTAGAAAAGAAGGGAGAGATAGAAACATCAATGTTGAGAATCATTCATTGGCTGCCTCCTGCATGCCCCACACTGGGGATTGAGCCCACAACCCAGACCTGCGCCCTGTCCTGAATCAAACCATGACCTCCTGGTTCATAGGTCGACGCTCATAGGACACAGGAAAAAATATTTAGCGTCCCTACCAAGTGCATCAGGGCTCCCCTATGTTCTTTATTGCGGGACCTCAGAAGGAATTTTAAGTGGGAAGATGGCCTTGGTCCTGATTAGAAAGATTCCATTTCTGAAAATGTGTGCTCTCCCTATGTGTGTCAATTTTACAACCAAATTAATATGGTTTAATTTTTTTCAATTACATGTTTTATCATTATAATGAGATTAAAAATTTTTTTCTATAGTAGACACAGGTTTACCCTTCTAGATATGAACATGCGCTATATATTTTATATAAACAATAAGTATTTCTTTACTAATACCTGAAAAAAAATGGATAAATGATTGGAACAGAATGGAAAATACCCAAACACCCAAATATATGTAAGACTTTAGAACTTAATGTTGGTGACGTTTCATGTTTGTAGGAAAAGGTCAGTGACAAATGGTGGAGAAATATCTGTTGAGTATTTGGAGAAAACTAGCTAGATTTTTATCACCTCCAAATAAATTCCAGATTAAAAATTTTAAATATACAAAATGAGAAAAGTACCAGAAGAAAACACAAGTGCCTACTTATATTTTATTTTTATGATTACAAACACTTCAAAAGCAAGATTTCTGGAGGTTGATTGAGCAATATAAAAAATTCAAACCCTCTGTCAGAAAATAATATTAGCAGGCTAAAAGAAGAAGCAGTAGCAAAATATTTGCAATGTATGTGTATCAGAGGAAAAAAAGTCTTCATGTTACAGAGAAGTTTTTGAAATCAACAAGAAAAAACTAATTCGAAAGTGGACAAAGTACTTTTTGCATATGTGCAAGTGACCAATGGACACAGGAAAAATACTTAGTATCCTTGGTAGGAAAAGGAATTTAAGTTAAAAGAGGAAAATAATATTTTCCATCCACAAGGTTTGTGAAGATGACCAGTGATTATCCTTATACTGCTGCTTAAAGTTTAAGTTGCTTCTGACTTTGGCCATAGGCAATTTGGTGCTGAGTAACACATTTAAAAACATATTTATATTTCCTCTACCCATCAATTCAATTTATACTAAAATATCTCTATGAAATAATTAGACAAATTACATAGTTTGTTTCATTCAGCACTGCTCAAAATAGCAATATAATGAGAAGAAAAAGGTCAGTTTCGCTATACATATGTAAAAACAGACTATGATCTTGTGTTAGCCAAAAATAGGTACAAAATATGATAAAATTTATTTCTGAGTACTCGTATTAAAAATGAGCATTTCTTTTTTTGTAATATATATACTTTTAAATTAAATCTTTATTGTTCAGATTATTACAGTTGTTCCTCTTTTTTCCCTCCATTGCTCCCCTCCACCCGGTTCCCACCCCACCCTCTGCCCTTACCCGCCCCCACTGTCCACATCCATAGGTGTACAGTTTTTGTCCAGTCTCTTTCCGCACCCCCTACACCCCTTTCCCCCCCGAGAATAGTCAGTCCACTCCCTTTCTATACCCCTGATTCTATTATATTAATCAGTTTATTTTGTTCATTAGATTATTTATTCACTTGATTTTTAGATTCACTTGTTGATAGATGTGTATTTGTTGTTCATAATTTGTATCTTTACCTTTTTCTTCTTCCTCTTCTTAAAGGATACCTTTCAGCATTTCATATAATACTGGTTTGGTGGTGATGAACTCCTTTAGCTTTTTCTTATCTGTGAAGCTCTTTATCTGACCTTCAATTCTGAATGATAGCTTTGCTGGGTAAAGTAATCTAGGTTGTAGGTTCTTGCTATTCATCACTTTGAATATTTCTTTCCACTCCCTTCTGGCCTGCATAGTTTCTGTTGAGAAATCAGCTGACAGTCGTATGGGTACTCCCTTGTAGGTAACTGACTTTCTTTCTCTTGCTGCTTTTAAGATTCTTTGTCTTTTGCGCTTGGCATTTTAATTATGATGTGTCTTGGTGTGGTCTTCGTTGGATTCCTTTTGTTTGGGGTTCTCTGCACTTCCTGGACTTGTAAGTCTATTTCTTTCACCAGGTAGGGGAAGTTTTCAGTCATTATTTTTTTAAATAGGTTTTCAATATCTTTCATTCTCTCTTCTTCTGGCACCCCCATAATTCAGATGTTGGTAGGTTTGAAGTTGTCCCAGAGGCTCCTTACACTATCTTCATATTTTTGGATTCTTTTTTCTTTTTGTTTTTCCAGTTGGGTGTTTTTTGCTTCTTCATATTTCAAATCTTTGACTTGATTCTTGTGATCCTTTGGTCTGCTGTTGGAATTCTGTATAATATTCTTTATTTCAGTCAGTGTATGCTTAATTTCTAGTTGGTCCTTTTTCATTACCTTGAAGCTCTCACTAGATTAATTGATGGCCTCACTAAATTTATCAGCGGTTTCGAGAAAATTCTTGAAAAACCTTATAATTGTGGTTTTGAACTCTTTATCCAGTAGTTTGCTTTCCTCCATTTCTGTCATTTGTGACCTTTTTCTTTGTCTCTGCATTTTTTATGCTTTCTGTGTTGATAGAATGGCTTTCTGTGCTAGGTGTCCAATAGGGCCCAGTGGCTCAACCTCCCCAATTATCTGAGGTGGACACTCTTGGTGCACCCCTTTGTGGTCTTTGTGCACAGTCTTGTTGTAGTTAAGCCTTGATTGTTGTAGGTATCACTGGGAGGAATTGACCTCCAGGCCAATTGGCTGTGAGAATCAGTTGTGTCTACAGTGGGAGAACTTCTGTGCTGGAGACACCCTTCTGGGGCAAGACTTGCTTCAGTGGGGCTTTGGTGTTCACTGAGTCTGTCCCCAGAGTGTGTTCCTTATGGATCTGAGGCGTTGTAATCTGGATGGTCCCACTCTGACCACTGGTTACACTGGCTCTTGGATCTCTAAGGAAGTGCTAATTTAGCCTCTGCCTGAGGCTACCCAGCAGGAACTATGGAGAGATCTTTAGATTCCTGTTTTTTTTGGGGGTTTGGAGGTGCCCAGATGAGACCCAGCTGTGAAGCAATGCAAGCTGCTATGGGGCCTTGGACCTTCTTTTGGAAGTTCTGGGTCTCTCTGACCCAGCTGTAGTTTGTTAGGTAATTTTCAGATTGCAAAGGGCCAGGCCTTTCATATGCAAAAGCCTCTGTACACAGCTTGGGTGGGGTGGGATCTCAGGGGATTACCAGGGCTGAGCAAGCAGCTATGGCTGCTCCTCAGTCCTACCCTAAGAGGCCCTGTGTCTCAGTGTCCCGGTAATTGCTGCAAGTACCTCTGAGAGAAAGCTGTCCTCGAGTTCCGAGTTCTGCCCGCTGCCAGACAGTCCAGTTTCTCCCTGTATGAATCTGGGTCCCCAGAGACTCGCCCAAAACTGGAGTTCAGAGCAGTTGGGAGCTTGAAACTCCCTCCCGATTGAAAAAGACAACCGTGTCCTCAGTTGCCAGCCCTTTCCGCGTGAGCCTCCATACCTCTGCAGTTCACTTCTGCACCTCCTCTGAGTCTCCTCTGGTCCTATTTTGTTTATTAGTTTATTTTGTTCATGAGATTCCACGTGTACGTGAGATCATATGGTATTTGTCTTTCTCTGACTGGCTTAGTTTTGCTCAGCATAATAATCTCCAGGTCCATCCATGTTGTCACCAAGCATATAAGAGTTCCTTTTTTGATAGCAGCATAGTGTTCCACGGTGAAAATGTACTACATCTTTACTCATCTGCTGATGGGCACTTGGGCTGCTTTTTATATGTGACTGTAGAGTGTATGCTTATATCTAATTACACACATATGTGTTTTATTTTATATAGCTTTATTATATATAATATATTACCTATAAATGATTATAGATTAATCATTTTAGCTGTGTGCTTATAAAAATCAAAAATCAAAAATAGCGCCCAGTATAACTCAGTTGGTTGGAGTGTTGTCTGGTACCCCTCCTCTGAACTGAAAGGACGTGGGTTCATTCCAGGTCAGGACACATATCTAGGTTGTGGGTTCCATCCCTGGTCGGGGTACCTATGGGAGGGAACCAATCAGTGCCTCTCTCTCACATCGCTGTTTCTCTCTCTCATTCTCCTGTTTCCCTTCTTTTCTCCTATAGTCAATTAAAAATATATTTTTAAAGTTAAGTAATTTCCTTTTGTCTTGTTTATGACAGATGTCTCCTATTTGTTCCATTTTTGTCCCCCTCAAACCAGCCTCCACCCCACCACAGGCTTTTCCCATACTACTGTCTCTGTCCATGGCTTATGAATATATGTATATATGTTCTTTGGTTAATCTCTTCCTGTTCCCCCATCCCCACCCTGAGATCTGTTACTCTGTTCCATGCATTCATACCTCTGGACATATTTTGTTCATCAGTTTATTTTGTTCATTAGATTCCACATATAAGTGAGATACGTGATATTTGTCTTTCTCTAACTGGCTTATTTCTTTAAAAAAATAGAACATATAAGTGATTATTCCTATTCCAGAAGTGTCATTTTAACTTATAAAAGTTTTCTTAAAAAATATTGAACTCTCCCACTATGTTTATTCATTCTTTCAATCCATCTTTACATGAAACATAACCTGAATATCTATTATGGAGCAGACATAGTCTACACAGGACCCTTTCAATCTATCTCCCAGACCCTTTTTTCATCATTAAAATCTTCATGTTGCCCAATATGAGCAAAATTAGAAATTAAAAATTGAAGAAGTAGAACCAATCAGAGTTGAAGTTTTTTCTTCCTGCTTTCAAAAAAAAGTATTTCTTAAGGTAGGACATTATAAAAGATAACCTTTACCTGCCCTTTTGTGAATGTATAATAGTATTAAATAATATTGATCATCGGGAACATCTGATTTCCATATAATTTATAAATCTAAATATTGGACAAAATGAGTCTTCCTATTCATTTGAAACCTGACTTTCCTTTGGCTTAAGATTTCTTGAAAATCAAAGTATTACTTTTAAAAAATCCTTTTTTTTTTTTTTTTTTTAGTCTTCTTTCTCCCATAAGGCTTTTAAGAACTAAAATTTATTTAAATGCCAACCACTGGTTAGAACTGCAAGAGTTCTGTTGTACTCACCATTATTTCACTTAATGTAAGGCACTCATTTAAGAAAACAATGGTGTCCTGGGAGATAATTACTATTTTTATCCCCATTTTGTTGATGAGGAAATTGAGGCCCATAAAGGCCAAGTGATAGCTAATAAGTGACAATTAAAATAGGATCAGAATCAAGTTGAGCTGAATTCCCAGGTCATCCTCTCTCTATTCAAATAGGCTGCTCCTTCATTAATGTGGTGAGTAACAAGAACTAATAAATATTGTACTGTTTCCAGAAGAAAATGAAATATTTGTTTTGAAGTCATAGGGATAAATGTTTACAATTACATGGATAATTTATGTTTTGAGATAGTGCCCTCTAATTTCCTAACGAGTCCTCTGACTCCCATAGGACAGCTCTCCATGTGGCCTGTGCCTATGGCCGTTCAAGGATAGTGAGACTCCTAATAGAGAGACAATGCCTATTGGACCTCCGTGACAGTGAGAAAAAGACAGCTCTGATTCAGGTATGCACTCGCCAACTATGTCAACATGAGATGGGGTTCATTTAATTATTTAGAATAAAATTCAATTCATCTCATTTAACTAAAAGTCATTGGTGAAACTTGTGGAATGTTTACTTGGATTCCTAGAACTTATCATCTATTTCTTGACATAATACTGACAGGCCCTACAATACCGGAAATCGTACTGTGCAAATGTGCTGCTAGACTATGGTGCCGATCCAAATATAATGGACAACGATGGCAACACTGCTCTGCACTATGCTGTCCTTGGTCACAATAAAGCTATCGTGCAAAGGCTGCTTGCACGCAAGGCAAATACTGAAGTGAGAAACAAGGTATAACTCAAGTATTATTTATAAAACATTTAAACACATGTTTTTAGTTTAGTTACAAGCATTAAAAACATGTTTGTATTTAGAGAGGAAGAGGGAGAAACATCAATGATGAGAATCATCCATTGGCTGCCTCCTGCATGCCCTCTACTGAAGATTGAACCCACAAATCCATCATGTGCCCTGACCTGTCACCAACCATGACCTCTAGGTTCATGAGTCCGTACTAAATGAGCCAGGCTGAGGCAGGGAGGTGGGAATTGAGAAAAGAAAGAAAGACAGGAAAGTGGGATCAGGAGGACTGCAGCTCTAGAGGAACTGAAGCAAGTTTATTAGCCACACAATCCTATTTATACACAACACACTGAAGAGGAGGTCTGTCAAGAGGAATGTATTCTTTGTTCCTCTTAATCTCTAAGGGAGGGATAGAACAGAAGGACAAGTTCTCAGTACAGCATATCTCAGTAAATAGTTACAGACTTCTTGGTAAGCCATGAAAGGCTGTTCTCATTCTACTGATAATCACCATCCAAACAAGTCTGGGAAAACTGTGTGGGTAAGGGTCCCAGCCTTGCTAGCCCATTCAGGTGCAAGGACCTTGCCAGCGCTTACATCTGGCCCCCAACAGATCCCCCTTCTTTGTTTTTTAGCACAAAAATATAACTGCTTTAAATTCATTGTATATTAAGCAATTTTACTATGAAGTGAAAATTTTGGTTAATACTTTTTGAATAATTACTTATATTAATTAGCAAAATTTAATTAATCTGAAAACTTGATTACTATATTACTGTTAGATTTAATACTCTAATAACAATCTTAGTTTACACTGTAAATATTAATGGAAAGGATTATTTTGCATCCTTGAGAAGGCCCTGAGCATTCCTGGTGTTAAGCTGGATTTAGATACAGGGTAGTTGCTGTTAGCCAAGTCTCTGTTTTCTGGGTATCGATCTCGGCTGGGCTAAGTCTCTTTCTGTTATCTGGGTCCCGATCTGAGCTGGGCATGGGAATCGAGAAGCAGCCATGGGGGCAGGAGACCTCCCTCAGAAGGGGCAAGTGTTCAAGCCCCTGCATAATTGGGGGGGGGGGTGAGGATCTGTGCTCCACCTCTGTTGACCCCCAAGTTCTCCCCTGAGGCCCCTCTGCGACTGTGCCTGTCTTAGGTCGTTCCTCCCTGAGGAATCTTACCTGTCATTGCCTAACCAGCCATCCTTCGGGGCCAAGCAGGGTGATGTGAGGTTCTGTCTTCTTGGTAGCCTATGCCCCTGTGGCCTCCCCGCCCAGCAGCTGCCTTGGGATTCCCTCGCCTGCTGGCGGAGCCCCGGCATTGATCATGGGGAACCCAGGTTTCTTCTCTAGAGAGGGCCCAGCTTATGCCATTGGGCGAGAGACAGACCTATGGTACCAGCCACCATGAGGCTTCAACCTCAGCATGAACAGAGAGCTCAGGCAACAGCTGTGGGCAATTGGAAGAGGGACCCCCTTGGCAAAAAGGGCAAGAGAGGCCAATATAGGATGCTTAAGTGCCTTCCTAGGGGGCCTTCCACACAGTGGAAGGGATTAAATCCTTTTATGTTCTTATTAAATTGCTACCAAATATTTAAAGAATTAGTTTGTAAGTTTGTTTGGGATAAATGTACAATATGCTGTTGTAAAATATTAAAAATTATTAATGAGCTTTTGTTATTTTAAATTATATCTTAAAATCCTACTGCTGTGTTTTAAGAAATATTAAATAAAATAAGTTGTTTTGCCCTTTCTTAGAGGCAAAAACTTAAAATATATATTTATTAATTTTTATTTGATAAAGCTTTCTATGTGATTTCAAGTATATTAAATTGGCTTTATTAAAAAATCCTTTAAGAAGAGAGAATAGCCCTAACTGGTTTGGCTCAGTGGATAGAGCATCAGCCTGGGGACTCAAGGGTCCCAGGTTCAATTCCAGTCAAGGGCATGTACCTTGGTTGCGGGCACATCCCCAGTGGGGAGTGTGCAGGAGGCAGCTGATCGATGTTTCTAACTCTCTATCCCTCTCCCTTCCTCTCTGTAAAAAACCAATAAAATATGTTTTTTAAAAAAAAGAAAAAAAAAAGAAGAGAGAATAAACTTTTGAAAACATTTCAGGGCCTGTGAAATGTCTCAAAGTTATTCCTTGGTTATAGTTTTGAAATCTAACCTGAAAGACCATCAAATATATATGTGTATATATGATTTAAAGATTATATACTTTTTATAATTATTAAGAGATATCAATAAAATTAAAACTGACATTTGTATATAAAAATTTCTGTTGGGATTACAGAATTTATTCTCTTTTTTAATCAGACCAATGAGTAACATATTTTGAATTCCGAATTTTTCAGAGAAAGTATAAGATTTTCTTAAGAATATTTTTCTATACTTTAGGCATTTAGTTACCACAATTATAATTTTTCCTAATTATTAACTAGAACTTTAAACTCTTAGCTGGTAAATTAAATATTTAGCATTTCCAAATTTCGGAGGAATTACATAAGGAGAAAAAGCTATTGACCTGCCTTAAGATCTTCTGATTTTCCTTGTCAGTCCTTTTTATGGACTCTCCAGAGCAATAACAAAACAGTAACTGTTGGAAAATAATGTACATTTGGCTTACTGGCCTGTACCATTTGATTAATTTCCTTTCAACATTTCTCTTCTTATTATTATTATATACACAATCTTTCTAAATTTTATACTTTTAAATTAGCCTTTAAACCTTCTTTCTATGTCCTTTAAAAATGTATAACCACTCCTCAGACCTTCTACTCAGTAATTCCTTATTCTTAGAAACCTCAATCCTTTACAGCCAGTATTTCTTAGATTACTAAGAGCAGGTGCTTCCTTCCTTATGCAATTTCAAGTATATTGTATCAGTCTAATTTAGTATTGGAAGGGTTAAAGAGAACAAAATGAGGCAGAGAGAAACTTATGCTTAGTAGCAGTTTGCGGCCTTGAGTCCAACGTAGTTCAGATAAGTAAAAATTAACAAAGAACTCTCTCTCCCTGCTTTCCCTGACAATGGCCTTCTTTTTTTTTTTTCTTTCTGCATTAACTATTTGGATATTGGGACTATTGTTGCAGATCCGGTGGCATTTGCTGTAGCTGTATCGGAAATGCAAGGAAATCATCATTAAATCTAATGATATTTTGTTTATTTTAATAAGCAATGGCAGCACCCAGAGCAGATAGAATGTCTCATCTCTATGGATCCAAGGTCCAGCCCGGTACTTCGGGGGGTGCTCGGAATAGCTCTTGTATCCATTTTGCTTTCTGGGGCAGGCTGGGTGCTGTGCAGCCTGCTGTCCTTGAGAAGGCACAGGAATAGAAGGGTAAATTGACAATGCTCCTGTTATTTGCCGTGGCTGGGCTGGCCCATACTGAGCACAGGCTGTTTTTAACTCGTTAAAGGTTTTAAAAGGAAGCGGGTCATAAGTACGCTCACGCTGTCCCGTGTCAGGGTTCACCTGTTCCATAACAGGGAAGGCGTGAGTGCCCAATTCCTCACCACACTTTCGTGCCTCCTGCAAAGCCATCTGGAGAGAGGAAAGTGGAACTGGTGCTGCACAAGGCAGCGGAGAGCGGCGGGAACGGCCCCCGCGGCTTCTCTTTTTCTTGCCAAAAAGCTTTAATGTTTCTAAAAAGCGTTCTAACACATCCTCTATATCACTGCCCTCTTCAGTTCCTTTACTGTTGAGCATAGACTTTAACATTTGGCCATAAAGGGCATTTTCTCTAAATTCTAAGTGTCCCATGCTTTACTCCCGACTATCAGAAAATTTCTCCTCCCTTACCTTAACGAGTGCACCCTTTCTCCAGAGGAGTTCCTCACCGTCTTTTTCCCAGTTCCTCAGTCCGTAGCTCAGGCGCCAGTTTGTCAGGGCCAGCCGGACAGGTTGAGCCGGGCTGAGGCAGGGAGGTGGGAATTGAGAAAAGAAAGAAAGACAGGAAAGCGGGATCAGGAGGACTGCAGCTCTTGAGGAACTGAAGCAAGTTTATTAGCCACACAATCCTATTTATACACAACACACTGAAGAGGAGGTCTGTCAAGAGTAATGTATTCTTTGTTCCTCTCAATCTCTAAGGGAGGGATAGAACAGAAGGACAAGTTCTCAGTACAGCATATCTCAGTAAATAGTTACAGACTTCTTGGTAAGCCATGAAAGGCTGTTCTCATTCTACTGATAATCACCATCCAAACAAGTCTGAGAAAACTGTGTGGGTAAGGGTCCCAGCCTTGCTAGCCCCTTCAGGTGCAAGGACCTTGCCAGCTTACATCTGGCCCCCAACACTCAAACACTGAGCCATACCAGCTGGGCACAAGCATTTTCTTTCTCACATGCATACACTGAATACAATAGATCAGGCCCTATCACCATGGAAACAACTCCAAAGCCCAGTCAGGGAGGACTGGAGAAATGTAGTGTCCATGGAAGGGGGCAAAGCTCTGCCTCCAGCTACCCTTCCATCCCAGAAGGAAGAACTTCCTGTTAGTGCCTGGGAGTGGGCGATAGGCTCAGAGCCCACTAAGGCGGAAGGCCTTGGGGAGTGAGGTGATGCTGGGGCCTGGCCGCTGTGCTGCCAGGGGCTTAGGAAATGGTGCTGCTGGGGATGGGTGGGAAGAGGAGACCTAATACCCAGCAAGGGGAGCTGGGTGAGTGCAAGAGGGAAGAGGAAGCCCCAGTCCTCAGGCAACAAAATAGCAACAGGATAGCAGGATAGGAACACAGATTCTGGGAACCCGTACTGTACATGTTGGAAGTGAGATTTGGAGAAGGATGCTGCAGTTAATCTGTTGAAGAGGCAGTGCAGGGCATTTTAAAGAGAAGAACATCCAGTGACTGCACAGGGGTGAGAAGATAGGGGCTCCTTTTTTAAAAACCCTCACCAGAGGGTAGTTTTCCCCATTGATTTTAGAGAGAGTGGAGGGAGGGAACAGATGAGAGAGAGAGAGAGAGAGAGAGAGAGAGAGAGAGAGAGAGAGAGAGAGAAACATCTATGTGAGAGAGACACATGGATTGGGTGCCTCCCTCATAGGACCTGACCAGGGTTGGGGATCCAACCTGCAACCCAGGGACTTGCCTTTGAATGGGAATCTAACTCCCAACCCTTCCATGTGCAGGCTGACACTCCAGCCATTGCGTAACACTGGCCAGGGAAAAAGGGGCTACTTTTTATTTACTTTCTATATTATATGTGTAAGTTCAGAGGGTATTTCATAATTTTTAATATTCAATTTGGATCTATGTAATTTCTTAAATTAAGAATTGTTTTTACTGCTTTACAGAGTGACCTCACACCACTTGCACTTGCTAAACTTCCAAACAATGATGAAATGGTGGAATTATTAGAAAGCAGAGCTGCAAAAGATGATCAGAGAAAAGGTACAATAGTTTGTTCTTTTTAAAATTGTATTTGGAGAGAACATTTATGAAAGCTGGGGGCAGTAAAACTGGAAGCGCTTCGGCTAGAAGAAGCGGGTGTGAGTTGGAACCATGCTGAGCGGCCAGAGAGATTCAAATAAGGCTGCAGGAGAAGGCCAGACGTTCCTTTGTCCTGTGTTACCAGATCTGTACTCCAAGGCCACTGTCTATCTCGTGGAGCATCTTTGTTTAGGGAGTGGAAGGTCCCCTCAGGCCTTTCCAGACTAGTAAGCACCAGCTTGCCTGAGGTTCCATAATTGAGTTGGCCCCTCAAGGGATCTCTTTGCCATAACAATGAAACTTTACCTCAGGTTTCAAAATTTAAATTATGCCTCACATGGAAGCCAGTCAACAGAAAGCTCTGATTCAAGAGTAGGTTATTGGTCCTTAAAATTGCTAAGGGCCCATCCATGACTCATCAGTATCCGTGGGTGACCAGTAGGATTGCATCTTCCAAGCCAATTGGGTGTGGACAGGGAGATTAAGCATCATTCTCATAAAGATCTGCTGGCTCACAGTGAGAGCAGGTAGAGGAGGAGTAGTAGGAGTCTAGGCCAGGTCCTGGCTTCAGTGAGTTTTCTAAAGTTGGCATGATTCACTACAAAAAGTAGGGAGCATTGTGTTATCTGACTTCAGGAGGTAATATATTTGTACATAAATTTAGTTGCCAGTTACATAATAGCTGAGATGCCCTGAATTACAAACCACAATGTCAGTACAGGTAATAACCAAAATTCATAACATTTTCTGAAAACTGCAACATTTGGATGTTAGAAACCATGAAAAGTTCACATTGGGATTTATTTGGGATTCAAAAATAGTTTCAACAAATAAAGTTTATTTTTTTTCTTTTCTGTACTGCTTTTCTGAACATGTACTTTTGCTGTATAATCTTGTTTAATCCTCCTAACAAACTTCTGAAATAAGGTAATAAGATTCTTCTTTTGTAGAGGAGGACCTTGAGACAAAGAAAAATGACTTGTTTGAGAACAAATAGCTGTGGGTTATAGAACTAAGAGGTGTGAGTTCAAGACATTTGTGATAATGTCAAGCTAACTCTAATTAATTCATTGAACTATACTGCCCACAAACCATGACTTGTTACAACATTTTTAAATTCCATACTTCATAAAACAGTTGTATAACTTACAAATTTAAAGTAGATAGTATAAATAAAGTTTTAATATTAGTGATGATATTATCTGAAATATTCTAAGAAGTTACAATATTTGTAACTATCTTATGTTAATATTAAGAGAGTAATATTATTTATCACCATTTTTTGTACACAGTAAGCAGGAACTAACTTCTGAAGAAAAAGGACCCCAAACAACTGAAAGTTGTACTCCTGGTAAGATTTCTGATAGTGAATTTCTCTTGGTGGTCCTACCATAGATGAAGTAAGAGTAAGGAAGTTTTGATAATGAAAGAGCAGGGAAAAATTACCAAACAATGTGCAAGTTGCATATATAGTTTTTCTTAATCTCCTTCTTAGTACCATAGTATGCAGTATGATTAACAAAGTTAATTAGAGGCAATTTAAAACCTGGGGCAATAGTGTTTGAAAAGAGGTTCATTTATTTAGTCCTGACCCCTAAAATCCCATATGATATACTTATGTAAAAAAGAAAAAAGATTTAAAGTTAGGATGGTGTATGTTTCCTCTATATTCACATTATAACAAATTGGACTTGTTCTAAAATGGATCTTTAGTTTTAACTGCGAATGGATTACATTTAGTAAATGAACACTTGGTAATACATAGTGATTTGTCTCACTAAAAAAGTAAATAAAACTAGGAACTCAACACTATTTTTTGGGTACCACAAACAAACCGCAAACCATAAGAGCTACAACACTTAGCCAGTGTGCAAGATCCCAATGAGATTGTTTTTTAAAGATATCTACCCATAGTACTGAAGTCAGAAAGAAAATGCCTGTTGAGAAGCATTGCAAATTTTTTATATTATACCAACAAGGTCTCACTATTATCAGCTTCATTGCTCAGAAGTCAAAACAGAATGAGATATGTTGACTTCATTAATTTGATAATTATCAGGACACTGGAATTTCTTTAGAACAAGATGCTCTGCTGCCATTGGTCAGATGATAATGATAACCAAGATTCAAAAAGTCCAACCTGGGACTCAACAAATTATAATAAAAGTATAAAAATGTTTCTCAAGACAAAAATGCCAGATGTGGCACCTGGTTCATAGTACAATCTTTAATGTATGAGGACACCTTGGACTTAGTAGACCTTTATCAGAGGACTTGTGTAGTTTGGTTTTGCAAGTTATAGGAAACACAAAGATGAAATAGCATTTTGACCTTGAAGGTATTCATAATATGGGAGAGCTGTCCCTGGTTCATTTCTGTGTTGTTGTTTTTTTAAACAGAATTTTCAAAGAAAATGTCAAAAAGAAGTCATTCATTTGTCCGCTGAATAGTCTGCTATTTAACTCTCAGGTGTCTTTTAGGTACTAAGTGTTATTCTGATGTTGCAGAATTGAAACATTTTAAAACAGTCCTTGCCCTTTAAGAGCTTGTTAGTATCATTGTCATTTCTATTATTTACTACTAGAGGCCCGGTCACGAAATTCTTGGATGGAGGCGGGTGTTCCCTCAGCCCAGCCTGCACCCTCTCCAATTGGGGACCCTCGGGGGATGTCTGACTGCCGCTTTAGGCCCGATCCAAGGGATCAGGCCTAAACCAGCAGTCGGACATCCCTCACACAATCTGGGACTGCTGGCTCCTAACTGCTCACCAGCCTGTCTGCCTGATCGCCCTAACTACCTCTGCCTGCTAGCCTGATCACCACTAACAGCCCTCCTCTCCTGGCCTGGTTGCCTCCAACTGCCCTCCCCTGCCGGCCTGATCTTGCCCCCAATTGCCCTCCACTGCTGGCCAATTTGGTACTGAGTAGTTGGTTTCTATGCCAGTCAGCGTCAAAAGCTCTGCCTGCTAGGCAGCCATTGGCCCCCACAGCACCCAGATTTGGTTCTGATTGGTCAGTGATTACGCCAGTCAGCATCAGAAGCTCTGCCTCCTAGGCAGCCATTGGTTCTTCACAGCACCCACATTTGGTTCTGATTGGTCGGTTCCTATGCCAGTCAGCATCTCCAGGCCAATCTCTGGGCCTGATCAGAGAGGTGGGGTTGAACAGCAGCCCTCGCAGAGGCTGGGAGAAAAAGAAAGTTCTGGCTGCTGGCAAAGCCCAGAAAAAAAGAGGGAAAGAAAGAGAGAGGCAAGTACTGATCAACAGCTGCCACTGAGGTGGCAGATCAGACCCTGCCTCACTCTTTGGGTCTCAGTTCCTTGGGCAGTCAGTGCTAGGTTGCCAGGCTGTAGTGGGGCAGTCAGTGCTGGGTCACCACAGCAACCCAGCGCTGACTAAAGGACTTCCGGGTTGGTCAGCATTCAGTAGTGATCTGTCATTACAAACCTGGGCTTTTATATATTAGGACTAGAGGCCCGGTGCACAAAATTTGTGTACTCGGGGGGGTGGGGGGAGTGCGTCTCTCAGTCCGGCCTGTGCCCATTTGCAGTCCAGGACCGCTTGGGGGATGTCCACCTGTTGACTTAGGCCCACTTCCCAGGGGATCAGGCTTAAGCTTGCAGTCAGACATCCTTCTGGCAGCCAGGGAGCCCTCGGGGGATGTCCGACTAAAGGCTTAGGCCCCCAAGGGTTGGGCCTAAACTGTTAGTTGGACATTCTTAATGCTGCCACGGAGGTGGGAGAAGCTCCTGCCACCATCACTGCACTGGCCAGCCATGAGCCAGCTTCTGGCTGAGTGGCACTACTCCTCGGACTGACCTAAACCCTAGAGATTAGTACTTCATTTTACAACTTTTTCTCAGTTTATAGGCAGCAGCAAACTCAGACCACACAGTCGGTGTGCAA